>NW_008576525.1:0-5505 GCF_000257125.1 Entamoeba nuttalli P19
ATAATAAATTATTATAATAAAATATTAATAAAAATAAAAAAATAATAAAAAAATAATAAAAATCAAAGAATATGAAAGAAATAATAAAAATGAACTAATAAAGAACTGAAAAAATTTATAATTTTAATGTTGCATTTATTTATATTAATTGTAATGAGTATAGGAAGTTTTGCAGAAGAAGAACAAGGAGTGACAGGATTTTTTGTCTCACCAATTTATAAGATAGAAGAGAAAGTAGGAATACTTGAAAGTCGACTTTCTGAAATAGAAGATGTAGAGAGACATGTATTAGGAAAATTAGATCAAAGTTCATTAGATTTTAAGAAAGCAATAAGAGCAGTAGATAAAGCTAAAATATCACAAGTTCAAACATGGTTAAAAAATAAAGAATCTATGTTAATAGAAGAGAAAAAAAGAGTTCTTACTGCAATGAAAAGATTATTAGCAGTACTTCCTGCAGAAGAACGATTAGCTATTTTAAGAAGATTAAAAATCGAATATCGATTTAATTCTGTTAAAGAAATGATTCAAGACGCTACTTCTACTAGTGGATTTACTGAACAACAACTTCAAGAATTCCATAAACAACAAATTAAAAGAGCAGAAATTGATAAAAAAACTGCTATTGCTAGACAAAAACTCGCTATGGCTGAAATAGAAAAAATTGAAGCTCAAAAGAAAGCTAAAGAAGCTGAAAAACTTGCTAAAGAAAAAGCTAAACAAAAGAAAGCACTTAAATCAGTTAAAGTTGAATTAAAAAAAGCTAAAAAAGCTGAAAAGAAAACAAATGCAGAATTAAATAAAGCAGTTAAAGCTACACAAGAAAAAGCTAAAGCAGCTACTAAAAAAACAGAAACACTTAAACAACAAATTAAACAACTTGAAAAAAAACCACTTGACAATAAAGGAAAAGTTAAATTAGCTAAAGTTACTAAACAATTAAAACAAGCTGAAAAAACTCAAAAAAAAGAAGCTAAAAAAGTTGAACGTTTAGTTAAGACTAAATATGAAAATAAAGTAGCTAATAAAAAAGCTTCAATTAATAAACTTGAAAAACAAATTAAAAAAACTACTGGCAATACTAAAAAACAATTACAACAAAAATTAATTAATGCACAAAGTGATTTAAAAACTACTCAAATGAAAATGAATAAAAAAATTAAAGCAGTAAAAGAGAAAAATAATGTTAAGGCTTAAATTGAATTAATTAATTTCTTTTTTTGTTATTAGATTATTTATTTGTTATTCTTTTATTAATAACAATTTAAATATTTCTTATTTTATTTATTATTATTTTATTATTTAAAAATATTAAAGAGAATCAATGAAATAATAATAACTTATTTTATTGATTATTTGTAAGAAAATATAATTGTGTAAAAATATTAATAAAAAATGAAATAGATTTTAATAAAAAATGAAGGAAATTGATAATTAATGAATAATAATAAATTATTATTATTAAATATTTCTTTAATATTTTATTTTTATTAAAATATTTAAATAACATAAAAAAAAATATGTTTTTCTTTTATTTAAATTCTAACAACAATTTCTTGATGTAGGTTCATTTATTCGAAGTGGTGCTTCTGTACATTTAGGGGCTAAAGGTGCAAGGTTTGATGCTATGTCTTCAAAAAGATCTGTAATCCCAATATCTTTTAATGCTGATGTTTCAATAAATCGTGCAGACCATTTATAAGATTTTTGCATTCCTTCTTCTTTTGTAACTCCACGTTCACTATCAACTTTATTTCCAACAATATATACTAATGTTGATTCCCTATCTGGTACTTCATCAAACCAGTGATCAATATTATTAAATGTTTGTTTATCTAATAAATTAATATTATATTTCATTATTATAAACTAATTTAAACAAACCACTTATGTCATATACAATAACTACAACAGATGCTCCTCTAATATAATTTGGAATTAATGAACGATAACGTTCTTGACCTGCTGTATCCCATATTTGTAATTCAATTTTTTTATTATCAACATCCATTATTTGAGTAACAAAATCTGTTCCAATAGTTGCCTTTGTCTGTAAACTCTTTTCTCTTTTTTAGTAAAATATTACTTTCAACAAACATCATAACTCATATCAAAATTCTTCGAAGTAAACCTACCAATAATACATGTCTTTCCAACTGAACAATCTCCAATAAAAACAACTTTATGTCGACAGATATCTTCCATTTGCAACTATTTGGGCTTTTTGAATTTTTAAGTTTTCTTATTTTGTGTTTTTCTTTTTCATTCAATTTCGTTTTTGGCTTGTTTTTCTCTCATTCTCAAACAAAAGAAACTTTATGTTAGTATTACTTATTCTTATTTTATGAAAATAAAAACATAAAAATTGTTATTCATTATTTCCTATTGAATTGAAAGATTTAAAGAACATTATTCATTTTAAAATACTGCATGTTGAATACACCAATCTGCAATGTCTTCAACTTGAGGAATCTCATTGTGTGCAGTTTTAATTGAAAAATATTTAACACTAGATATACATATTTGAGTTGTGATAAATGACTTTACTGAAAGTTCTACTGTTTGTTGAAGTTGGTCACTTTTAGTTAAAATAAAACATACTGGAAGATCTTTATCATCTGAACGTTTAAATTCTGTAAAAGCATCATATGCTTCATTTAAACGTTGTTTATTCGAAGAGTCAATACAATAAATAATACAGTTACTTTCATTGAGATATCGTTTCCATACATTTCTGAATGAGGTTGTGCCACCTATATCCCATAAAGACAATTCAAATCCACCGTATTGAACAACTTTTGTATTTACTCCAATTGTTGTCATTTCATAAACCTCTTGTAATGGAGTATGACCAATGATAGAACCAAAATATTCTTCGAAATATGTTTTACCAGCGCCATCAATACCTACAATCATTATCTTAAGTGATGGATTTGGTTTTTTTTTACATAATGAAACGACTTCTTTTGCTAAAGAAAACATTGATTTTTCTTTTTTCTTTCTCTGTTTTTATTTTTCATATTTTTTATATTTTGTTTTTTAAAAAGATAAAAAATTTGTTTTTAATCAATAAACAACCCTATTCCTTTTTAATTCTTTCTTCTTATTCATTACAAAAACTATGAAAGCATTACATCATAGATGCATATTAGAAATGAATTATTTAATGAGTGTTGCTTTATTTATAACTGATTATAAACAAATTATTTTATTTATGCAAGTGTCAAAGAAATGTAAAAATTCCGTACAGACAATGAAAGTTAATAGTTTTTACTTAAAGAATCATATAAATGCTATAATTGATATTTATCATCACCTTCAAACATTAGATGGAAGAAATAAATTAAAGAAAATTGAGTTGAGGAATTTTCAACAAATTCAATTAATTAAAAATCCAAATGAATGTATTCTTAATTATCAAGAAACATGGAATAAAATAGAGTCAATTATTGTAAGAAAAAAAGCAAATTTATTATTTAAAAATATAACATCTTTTATTCAATTAAGGAGAATTGAACTTTGGATTGATTCATTAACATATTCTATAGAAACAATAAAAAGAATGAGAACAATAAGAACTCTTATTATTCATTGTACTGATTCAAAGAAAATGATAAAACTTCTTCCGTGTATTAAAACCTTTGAATTTGACCGGATTAATGTAATTGTTATTATCCATTCATTTACAAAAATATTATTAGATGAATTAAAAGAGATTAAACAAATTAAAGTTGTTTCTTATCTAATTGATCCATTAACAATTGATTGTGTACTTAAACCGTTAAGTTCAATTATAGTATCTCCAGATTGTTTTAACAACAAAGAAATTACTTATAAAGTATTACAACAAATTAATAAAAATTACAATCCATCTCTTATAATTTCTTCAAAATATTCTTCTACAGTTAAATCTTCAAATGTTAAATGTATTGATCTTTCACAGTTAACATCAATTTTTGAATTAAATGTAAGTATTTTATTTAATGAATATAATCTTTTTATTCCTATTCAATTACTTCGATTAACAATAAATTCAATTAACCCAAATATAATTTTTTCCATAAACAGTCTTACTGAATTACATTTACAGAATGTTAAGAGAAAAAATGAATTAAATTGTGAAAGACTTGTACAATTAGAACTTATTTCATGTCAAAATATTAAGTTTAAGAAAGTCCCTTTATCATTACAATGCATAAATTTAAATTCTTGTTCATCTTGTGTTATTCCAATTTCTTCTTCTCTAAAATATTTTAGAAGAGAGTTTTGTGAAGAAAATCAGTTTTTAATAACAGAAGGTAATGAGGTGTTTGGTTCTATGTTTAAAGATGATAATTCTGTAATTAGTTATGAGAAAGATAATTTATTGTACATTAAAAGTTGCTATGAAATAAATTGTTCTGAGGCACAAGTAAAAGAAGTCATTATCCTTGGGTCAATTAATAAATTTATAAATACTAGAAAATGTTCAATTAGGTTCAGTGGTTGTGGAAGTTATATTAATGAAATGAAATTATCCACATCAACAAAAGTTATTTGTGAGTCAGGAGCAACAATTCAGCATCTGATCGCTGACTCTATTGATCATTTAATTATAAATGGTGAGATAAAGAAGATATCATGTTCTTCAATAAGAATGATTGAAATAACAGAATTAAAACAATCAGTTTCATTTGAATGTAAATGTTTATTGTTAAAGAATATTAATAAAACAAAAATTAATTTATCAAAATATAATATAAAACATTTAATATTATGTAATGTATTTTCCCAATCCCTTTATCTTCCAAACACACTTATGAAAATTGTGTCAAGAAATTCAAAAATTCAAAAGTTTATAAATTTAGAAAACTGTCGTCTTTCAACAAATAGAGTTATTAATATGCTTCTTCATATGAATTGTCAATTAACTTCTTTCCCTACTAAAATATCTAAGCTAAAATTAAAAAATATAGAAACAGAATTTATTGATTTATCAATGGTACATTGCACTGATATTAAAATTATTTATTCGACTTGTTTAAGAAAAATACTAGTTTCTGATGTTACACTAAATGTTTATTTTCATATGTGCAATGCCAATATTGATGTTCAAACACTTCAACCTCATCAATTAAATATTCTCTATTTTAATTGAAACTCTTTAAGATTTGGTAAAAAAATAATATAATACTTGGTATTAAGAAGGTTAAGAATGACAATAAAACTATTTTACTAGAGGTGCTATGTTTGTTTAATCAGGAATTGTTGTAGTAACCATCTCAATTTATAATATGGATGTAAGATTTGAATTAATAAGAATAAAAAATAAATAAAATGGTTTTTGCTTATCTTTATTTTGTACAAAAGAAATAAACGATTTTTGGAGTAGTTTTTATTTATTTTCTTCATATTCCTTCTTATTAAGTCACCGACTAATTTTTTATTTCTTTTCTAATTTGATTTATTGTTAATATTCAAGTCTCTTATTTGTGTTAGCTTTATTGTATCTTTTATTATTCATAT
>NW_008576526.1:0-2072 GCF_000257125.1 Entamoeba nuttalli P19
TGATAAAAACAAAAAAAAAATATGAAATTAAGCAACAACTTTATCATGTAATGCAAGACAAACAACTCCTTTTTCATGAACTGCATATGTCTGAATTGCCTCTCCACTTTTTAAATCCCAAAGTTTTGCAGTTGTATCAGTTGAAGCTGAAATGAGGTATTCACTATTATTACTAAAAGTAATATCCCACACCCATCCATTATGACCATTTAAAGTTTGAACCAATGAATAGTTTTGTTTTACTTTCCATATTTTAATTGTTCTATCAGCTGATGCTGTTGCTAAATTCAATGTGTTTGGAGAATATTTACAACATGTTCCAAAAGTAGAATGTGCTTCAAAAGAAGTAATTAAAGATAAAGTACCAATTGTACTTTCTTGAGTTAAATTAGTTGAATAAATGAAGCATTTTCCATGAGTTGCTAATACAGCAACATTTAATCCATCAGCAGTAATATCAACAGACTGAATTGATTGATTTAATTCAGGGATTATTTCTTGACTAATAACATTATTTCTTGTATCCCAAACACATAATCTTCCATCTTGTAAACCAACAATTATTTCAGATTGATTAGGATGTAATGCAATACAATTACAAGGAGATCCAAATGATATATCTCTAAATGTTGAACAAGTTCGTGGTTCCCATGTTTTTGCTGTTCCATCTTCAGAACAAGTATAAATGTATTGACCTTCTCTTGAAATTCCAATTCCACACACATTTGCTTTATGTCCTTCATAAGATTTTACAGGAGCAACCATTTTAGAATTTAAATCCCAAATTTTGACTTGAGGATTACTTGCAACAGCAAGGTATGATCTATCTGGACTAATAACCATTTTATTCATTGTTTGTTCAAATGTTATTCTTTTAGAAGGTACTCCAGTTGATATATCCCAACAATTAATAGTATCGTCATATCCTCCCGTGAATAACAAAGAAGCCATAATTTGTTTTATAAAGTTCTTTTTTCTTCTTTATAATCTTTTAATTTTTATGATTAATAATAAATCAGAAACAATCTTTTTGTCTAAGAGAAAAGAAAAGAACTTAAAATGATTAATGAAGAAATTCTTAGCTTATTTAGCTCGATACGGAACTCCAGTATGTCTCACAATTTCTGGAATTCTTTCAATCCTTGTTATTATTCCATTTGGATTTGGATTACCAAGTCATACCTTTGATGAAAAAACAAATACAAACTTAGCAGGAAAGAATACAGGAAAATTATCATGCTCTGATTATTTTATAGACAACACTCATGCTATTTATTATACATTACCAAATATTGATTATCACTTTCAATGTGGATATTCTGTATTTAATATTATTCTTACATTTTTATTTGAAATTATTAGTGTAGTTGAAATTGTATTATTCTGGGTATTTGTTTTAGTTTGGAGAAAAAAGAAATTAATAACATTTATTGTGTATTGTTGTTTACTTGTACCAATAATTATGCAATGTTATTTATTGGTTCATCATTGTTCAGAAATTCATGAAGGACGTAAGTCATGTAGAAAAGCAAAAGTAGATGCTCAAGCTGAATGTTCTATTCTTCCATTTGTATTTACACCAGTAGTTGATAGTTTTAATGTTGTTTTCTTATTTATTGGAACTGGATTAGGAACAGTTTTATATTTCTGTAGACCACGAGTAAATAAAGCACTTGATGTTGGAAATACTGATGGGGAATATAAAAAAGGTCTTGTTGAAGGAAAAAAAGGTAAATCTAAAAAAGTTGAAGAAGAAGAAGAAGATCCAATTAAAGATATTAAGAATGCAGCAACTGGTATTGCTGTAAGTGGTATGATTGATTTTACAAAATTTGCTTCAAAATAATCCAAATTTTCTTAAAGGAAAAGGGTTTTTATTTTTGATTTGAAAGAACTATCAAGAGAAAAACTATGATTGATTAAAGATAAAAGATAAAAGAATGAGTATAGTGTTTAATTCTAAGTTAAAATCAATTTTAATAGGAGGTAGTGTTATTATATTTTTCTTCTATTTTATTATATCGTTATTTATTAGAGTTTGTCTTTTATAATAAATAAAAAGAAAAAAAAAA
>NW_008576527.1:0-225 GCF_000257125.1 Entamoeba nuttalli P19
TCCTTTCTTGTTTAATGTTTTGTTCTTTTTTTAATCTTTTTCTTCATTAATACTCTGATAATCAACATCTCTTTTTCATTTATTCTACATCAATTGACGTTAATAATATTATCTTTGTCAACATCCTTACAATTCTATTTTATCTTTGTCTATTATCATAATAAGATGAATCTTTTGAATCAATAAAACGTATTAGAAAATGAATATTTTACAGTTATTCCATTA
>NW_008576528.1:0-449 GCF_000257125.1 Entamoeba nuttalli P19
TAAGCAATAACTTTCTTATCTGAAGATGAAACAGCAATTAATCCTTTTGGATTTGGACAAGTTTTGAAGGTTTGTCTTAAATTTAAATTTCTAAAATCATAAACAAATACTGAAGTATCAACGACAACAACAATAATATCTCTTTTTAATCTTACTGCTCTCACAGGAGTGTCATATTCTAATTCTGCAATTCCTTTGTTTTGATAATCATCCCAAATAATAACTTTAGTTGGTGGAAAAACGGGTTGTGGTCCACCTCCAACTAATGCCACCAAATTTGATTTATATAACAATTCAATAATTCCAACACCTCCATTGAAATTTCTTTTGAAACGCTCTCTTAATCGAGTTTGTTCAATACCATATACAAAAAAACCTTTTGTAGTTCCAAGAGCAAAACAAGAGAAATCTTGATTAAATGATATACATAAGATCTTTTGTTCTTCCAT
>NW_008576529.1:0-19115 GCF_000257125.1 Entamoeba nuttalli P19
CGGTACTATTCCCAAACTTGGTGAAATAATCATATTATTTAGTACTTTATTTTTGTTTAAAACTACAGTAGTTTGGCACTATGATCTATTGTCAGAAAAACAATGATTATTTGTTTCTGACTAACTTCTACTCAGCTTATAAAAAAATAGTCATCTCTACAACCTTTCATTATAAATAAAATATCTTCTTTTATCTGGTACATTTGTGTTTCAGTTTAATCTTCTTTTATTTAAAGTTTCTTTATTTTGTGGAGCCACAATAGGTTTTTATTTAAGGCAATTAAACTTCTCTAATAGTTTATCATATCTTGTCTTTAATGAACAAAAATTAAAATTCTTTAATGAAAAGAAGAAACTTCTGATTATAACTCTAATGACAAACACTGAAATTTCATAAGTTTAAGTCGGAGACTATTAATATATATTAAAAGGTAATATTCATTAATGAATTAATTCCATTTACTTATTGGTTATGAACAATGTTAAAGAATTATAATTGATAAAAAAGATATATTTTTTGATCGAAGAATAGGTATTATCTTTTATAATACATCATTTATTAAACTTTTGTTTAATGCTTGTTCATTACCTTTAGCTTCTTTTGCATTCATTTGGTTTATTCTTGGTTTTGTATTTAACAAGTTGTTGGTTTTTATTGAGAATGAGACTTTCTACCAGTAAGTAATAACTAGAATATAATAAATAAAAAAATATCTTCTATGTTAATTTGGTTGTTGGTTAATTTGTGTAGGAAAAACAAAGGGATAGATAAGATAACTATAAAGATTCGGATGAGTGATCTCGACTGAGGTAGAAGTGATGAATTGAAAAAGAGTTTCACAAGCCTTCTCACAACAAAGATGCCTTGAATAGTCAAGGATGGTGTTGATAGTTTTTCCCTGTTCAGTAGGAAAGTACTTATCAATGTCTTCTATGTCATAGTGTGGTGGGACTTTTTCCCAATCTTTGAGGTAATTAACTAGAATTTCTTTAAGGTCACGTTCGTTGTGTTTAATGAGATCGAATGGACAACCATGAAACTGATTGAGACCAACTTCTTTACTTCTTACATTAAGACAACTCCAAACTGGTTCAGTGATTTTAGAACCTTCTAAGCCATAACAATGCCGAAAGTAATAATATAATTGAGGTTCTTTATCGAATTTTTCTTTCATATAAGTAGTAAGGAATAAAGCTAACTGTTGCTGAGGGAGTTGGAAGTGATAAAAGAATATACCAATCTGGTGCCTTGAGTCAAACATAACATTTCTTTTTTTCTTCATATTAAAAATAATGTTGTACATACATAATGGTAATACTCTTAAATTTTCATTCAAGGTTTGTGCAGTTAGTTTTGAACCACAACCAAAAGATGTTAGTTCACAGGGAGAACGAAGAGTGAACAAATTCATTTTTTGATTGATTAACCGTTTTAAAGGTTCTAATTCTTTTGGCATTTGGACGTTTAAAAATTTATCATTTTGAAGTATACTGAAAAATAAACAAGAGAGCACAATGTCTGATTCAGAACGAGGAACTCTAAGTAATCCATTTTTCATTTGGTATCTTCTTGAAGTAACCATTGGCATAACTTTGTCAAAGGGGATATAATAGAATAAATTATCTTCCGAAGTAGTTATTTTTTGATTTTGTAAAAGCAATGATATACGATGAGGATATGACTGAAGATGGATAAGAAAGAGAGTTGTTTCAAGATATACAAAAAGTTCGTGAACTTGTGAGAAAGAGAGATGAAGAATAGAATTAGAAAAAAATATTCTAAAGAAATAAAAAGATACATAATCAAATGGTATATCTGATTCATTTGGAAAACAGTCTTCAAATGGTATGTCTTTGTGAAATAAACGAATAGGATAGAATGTTGTTGCATTTTCATAAGTAAAAAATTGAGATTTCATTACATTATGATACCATTCAAATCTTTTTTCTATTGCATCATAAACAGTTGATAAAGGTAATGTTTTAATATATGATTCGAAATAAGAAGATTGATTTAAATGTGAAGGTAAAAAGATTTCAGGATAAGTATAATTTAATGATGGAATAGGAAGAAAAGAAGGGTTAGGAGTAGTCATTTGATAGAAATAAATAACAGAAAAAGAAACTAAAAAATGTTTTTTATCAAAAAATAATAGATTTTCTTACATTATAAGATGTCAAGTAATAAACTTATTCAAAAAAGAGAATTTGTCCCATTAGAAGAATATACAGGAAGAGTAATTTATAAATCATTTAAAAAGAATTATCATAAACATGATGGGAGTAAAGGAACTATTGTCACATTTGTTCTTCAAGATAAAAGTGGGGATGAAGTAAAATTAGTAATTTTTGATAAACAAGTAGATGATTGTTATGATAAAATTAAAGAAAATGAGACGTGGACATTTAATAATTTACAAATAAGAGAATTAAATCCATACCAAGACAAAGAGTCATCAGAAATGATGAAAAGTGAAATAAAATTTTATCGTGAAGCTACTTACAATCGTTCAAAAGAAGAAATTCCTTTGATTATCCTCTATATCAATAAAATATTTCCTTTTTCTTTTTGTGAAAACTTATTAAATGATGCAAATTTTGTTTGTTTCTGTTTAGAAATAGAAACAGAACATATTTCCTCTAGTTATAGAGGAAAGTTCCAAGAAATTGAAATGAGAGTTGCTGATGTTTCTAGACGTTCGATTATTGTAAGGTGTTTTACTTGCAAATGGAATCAATGGATTAAAGAAAATATTAAAGTAAATACAGTTTTCTTACTTGGAAGGTGTCACATCAATCACCAACCAGAAGGGCGTTATTGTATTATTAGAGAAGGGAGTTATTTAAAAGTTATTAATTCTTATAATGATATTCCTCAACACCTTGCATGTCAAGACACAGAGTATGATGATCTGCCACCCAATATGTCTCATGGACTTTCACAAGATGATTATAATCTATTAATTGAGATAAGAAAAAATGTAGCACACATTAATTTTATTTCTGTCTCTCCTCCTCATTGTAGAAAAACACATTCTCAAATAGCTGCTATTTTTTCTTTGAATGATTACATCAATGATGTTCTTATAAATAATTCAAAAATAGATAGAACTTATTGTGTTATTGCCTATTTACAACGAATCCAAATATTAAATTGTTTTTATAATGGTTGTGCCACATGCAAGAAAAAAATAGAACAAGATAATTGTCAATGTCCTAAATGCAAAGATACAACAAGAAAAGTTTGTTATAAAACTAACGCCCTTTTGTATGAGACTCAAGAAGATGCTGAGTCTAATAGAAATAGTCATTGGGCATATATATCAGAGTCTTGTGCTGAAAAATTTATAGGTAAGACTGCACAAGAATTTCAAGACATGGATGAACAACAAAGAAGTGCTATTGTTACACCATTATTTTCAAAGAAATATCAATTTGTTGTAAAGGGAAAAATAAGTGATAATCCAAAATATGCAGGAAAAGTTTGGACAACAATTTCTGAGTTAACTCCTGTTGAAGAACAATAGATTTTAATTAATTTGTTTTTGTTAAATGAAGGAAACGGCTTATCTTCTCTCTTCTCTTTCTTTTAAATATTTCTTTTGTTTCATCCCTTTTATTTTTATTAGACTGAATGGCAACAATGACTCTCTCTTTTTCTCCATTAAATGAAGGGTCAAGTTGTTTGTTTAGTATTTTATTCTTTTTTTTCAGTATTTTTGCATTAATCCCTGCTAGTTTTAATTCTAATTTAGTGTCAATATAATCCAATTCCTCCATAACTCTGGTTGTATTTTCTTTGCCTTCATTATTGTAATAACTTTGTTCATGAATAATACCTTTTGTTGTTGCATCATTTTTATTTTGGTCATAAATATCACTTGACGTAGAATTTTTATCCATAACAGAACTTGAAAAGTCTTCTTTTCTGATATTTCTCTCATCATCTGGCACTGGACTGACACTTCTTGAAGGTGGACCATCTACTAAATCATCATTTTTTATTTTAGTATCAAGGGGAGATGTTATTAATAAAGGATTTAGACTATCGCTTGTTGATTCCATTTCAATATTATTTTAGTTTCTTACTCTTAAATTCGGTTAAATATAAGAACAGGATACTAATATCTTGGTTAAATGAAAAAATTCATACAAAGGTAACAAAAAAGATTCAATCTAATCAGTTTAAATAAATGGAGTTTCTTTTCGTTTTAAACGACTTAAATTATGGAAGAAGTGAAAGAATTCCAAGATGAATATGTTTTGAGAATGCATTTCTATAATAAACAAGAATATTTCCATTGCTTAATATTAAACTAATAAAGTTAGAGTCTAGTCATTAAACTTTAAAAAGAAAAAAACAAACTCTTTATGTTCTTTAATAATTTCATTGTATTTATTCAAATAAATAAATCCAATTCCATAACCCGATCCTCTTTTTAATGAATAACCTCCTTTGATAATTCTACCAACAACATTTTCATCTAATTGTTCTATTTTAATACAACAACTTGTTTTAAATTGTTCAAGTAATTGTTGTTCTGGTATATGGATATAAGCAAATCGTTCAGGACGTCCATTAACAGATATTAATTCAAATCTAATAATTTTGTTTTGACTATCTTGAATTATATGAAGTTGATGTTCATTTTGAATAAATTCTTTTCTACGAATAACTTTAAATCCTTTCCAATTCATTTCCCATGGTATTTGATTTTGAACAGAAAATGTCTGAATATTCATTTTTTTTGATTTAGGTTTCAAATTAGCTTGTTTTATTAAAATACCTTTTTGCTCTTCACTCATTTGTTGTGAATATTCATTGTCAACATAATCATCAGGATATGTCATTAACCCTGCTTCATATGTTAAGTATTTTCTTTCCTTTAATGCTAATGGTAATACACAATGCCATACTATTCTTCTCCAACAAGTTAATGCAAATAAACTAGGGACAATAAGAAAATAACCAGAAGAAAAATGACTACCATCTGATGCATTAACTTTATTTGCCATTAATAACAAAGGAATTTCTTTTTGCTCTGAAATAGCTTTTCTTGCTTCTAAATAATTATTAAATGATGAAACATCACTTAAATTAATTATTTGTTCTAGTGTTTGTGAAACTAGTTCTGTTGAAATTACATTAAATAAATCCTTATGACTAGTTAATTTTGTTATTGGTTCTTTTTGTTTATCATGTTTACTATAAAACTGTGATATAGGATTATTGATGTCAGCAATCTTAATTTTTAGTGGAATTATAGACGCATTTGGCGTATTTTCTGGAGGAAGTTCACATATTCTTCTCAAAACTTCTACTCCTTTATCTTCTTCAACAAAGTCAAAAGAATTTAGTAATGAACGATGAGAATTACCTCCAATTATTTCAAATACTCCTAACCTTTGCATTAATTTTAACTGAATTTTTTCTTTATCAAATGCTTCCACAATATCTGTTTTACTAACTGGATGCACAAAAATGACAATTCGTTTTTCATTTAAAAGTAATTTAATTGGTCCAAATTTTGTAGTATTTGCAATCCACATTCTCCATTCATTTTTATTAATAATTTCATTTAATTGTAATACCTTCATACATATTTCTCTATTGTATTGATTATTTTCTAATTCATACTCAACATAATAACTTTGGTCATAAACAACACTTCTTTTCTCAGCTGCGTTTAATAATACTCTTAGTCCTTTGTCATTTCTTTCATCAGCAATTTTAACACCCCACATTTCTTTCATATGACACCTTTTAGCATGCCAAGTATGTGTCATCAAATATTGACTTTTTCCCCATGAATATTCTTTGAAGTTTCTTCTTAATGACCTTCTTGACCTTCTAATCTTTTTTTGCATCTTCTGTGCTAAAGTTTTATTGTCTTTCATTTCTTTTTCATTCTTTTTTTTCTCTCTTAATGCATTGGCAATAAACCTGTGAGGAAGTACATGACAAAAATGTGAAGCTTGTCTTCTTCTAAGGTGTCTTGGAACTGCTTGATGTACTGTTCGGTTACCTGAATAAACATTTAATTGATCAGTAAACTTCTTTATTTCTTCAATTCTAGAAGCAGTCAATTCTCCAACGTTGAGAGTGGTATTTGATTTTAATTTATCTTTGTGGTATCTTCGTTCAGTATAACTCATATCTGATTCATAATAACTATTAAAACATCCAAAAACAATAAAAAACTGAAAGGGTTATTTAATAAAAAATATTTGTTTGTTTTTTTTTTATAAAAACTTTTGAACTCAATTTCAATGGAGAAATTAGAAGAAGAACAAACTGAATTAATCAGAAAACCTCTAAACGAAAATGGAGTTGATGTGACTGAAATTGAAAATCATGGAGTTATTATCATTAATAATTCTCCTGAGTCTATTGAAGTCATTAAACCAAATGAATGTAATATCCAATTAGTCTCAGAAAATGTAAGGAAAAACTTGATAAATTCAACGTCAAGCAACCCACAAGTTGCTGCACAAGTTCAAGCTGAAATGCAGAAGGTTTTATCTCAGCTCGACCAAATGTAATTGAACTTTTATTAATGAATTAGCACTAAACAATACAACAAGGTTTTGAAGGTATTTTAATACCAAAAAAGATATCATTAGTATTTTGATTAGAGAATGGTGGAATAAAAATATTTTGAAGTTCATTACAATGAGAAAAGGCATGATATCCAATACATGGAGAACCTTCTACTTCAACTGAAGTTAGTTCATAACAATTATTAAATGCTTCATCTCCAATAGACACTATAGAAGCTGGAAGTGAAATAGATTTTAAATGTGAACATCCCATAAATGCTCGAGACTCTATGACTTTTAATGATGTTGAAAAAATTATTGATGTTAAAAGAGTACATTGATAAAATGCATTAGATTCAATCCGAGTTATGCTATTTGGTAAAATAAGTTGAGATGGCATAATATATTTAAATGCATTCCTTCCAATAACATTTATTGTGGGTGGGATTTCTTCCGTTATTTCAATGCAATCATCAGAAGTTAATACAATATAGTTAGAAGAAGGAGTTTTATTATCCAAACTTTGTTTATTAGTAATACATTTTAAGGAACTTAGAAGGGGTGGGTTGATTTTAACCAAATTACAGCCATCAAAACAAGACACCCCAATATAATTTAGAGAAGATGAAAAGTGAAGTTGTTTCAAAGAATGACATCCTTTAAATGCTTCTTGACCCAATTCAATAATATTTGAAGTGTTAATAATTTCAGTTAATGACAAACAATTTTCAAAAGAAGAATGTCCAATTCTAGTTATACAAGAAGGAAGAACAACATCTTTTAATTGAGTACATTCTTTAAAACAATTGTCTGGGATTTCCTTTATTAATAAAGGTAATACAACATGTCTTAAAGATTTGCAATTCTCAAAACTAGAAATACCAAGATGAATCAATGAAGAACATAATACTAATTTACTTAACGAAGAACAATCTGAGAAACAATCTGAACCAAGTGAAGTTACTGTTGATGGAATTAAAATACTTTTAAGATAAACACTTTTAGTAAAACAACAATCATCAAGATCAGTAGTTAATTTAGGAATATGATGTTTCTTTGCATTTTTATCTTTTTTGAAAACAACTCTCTTAAAAGAAACATTAGACCTATTTAATTTTTTAGCTTCAGTATGTGTTAATAGACAACGATATACATATTTAGAAACTCCTTTAATTCTTTTGTCATTCTTATTGAAGAGATATTGGGTTTTTATTTGTGGAAATAAACGAAGTGAGTTAACTGAAATTGGATTTGATTGAAAATAACTGAGAACAACTTGAAACCGTTTGGATATTAGAATAAAATTGATAAAATCTGACTCAGTTTGTAGGTATTGTGCAACAAGGAATAATGGGTCAACTTCAAATGCAAAGAATCCAAAAGTGTCTGTCTCTGCGATTGCTAATTGAATTTGTTCTGAGTATGCAGTTGATGTAGAAGAACATGAAGATAAGGTAATACTTTCTTCAGAAGACATGAACTTAAAGAAATTGAAGTTCATATTAAAAACAAACGAAAAGAGAAGATTTAACATTTTTAAAAAAGTTAAACAACAACAAAAAAAAAATTTAAAAGAAATTTATTGAGGTTTAACAAGAACTAAATATTATTCAATCGAATGTTGTGGAAATATTTAATATATCTTTCATTTCTTTTTATATTTTGTCATGCTTTAATATGTAATGAAACCAACTGTAGTACTATTGAAAATAACTCAACTAAAGAATCAAAAGAGTTTATTCAAAGTAAAAACAAAAAGACACATAAGACAAGTTTTAAAGAAAAAAGTAAAGATAGTCAAACAATAAAAATTAAACATTCAACAAACGCAATAAAAACAAATGATACGCAACAAAATATAAAAAAATATAAAAAACATCAACTTATTCACAAAAATCAATTGAAAGGAAGTGAAAATAATACTATTGATAATGGTATTGAAGAAATCACTAACAACACTATCATCACTCAAGACCCTATTTCTAAAAAAAAGAAAATAATTGAAAAGAAAAAGAAAGCAATTACTAAAAAACATTCTGAAAAACATGAAAACAATAAAACTTCTTTATTAACTAATACTACAAATACAACGAATAATTCGTTAGAAAACAATAGTAAAATATCACTACTAACTAATAAAAAGACAAAAGAAAAAAACAATAAAGAAAAAGGTGCACAGAAGAAACAAATAAGAAATGAAAAAAAAAGACCCAAAGAAGGAAAAGTGAAAGACCAAGAAAAAATTATGAAAAAGAAATTTATTGAAGAACGTTCACGTATTAAAAAAGAAAAAAATAGAGAAAGATATCAAGAAAAATTAAAAGAAAAATTGCAAAAGAAAATTAATGGAAAACAATCAAAAAAGAAAACTACTTTCAAAAGAGTTCACAACTAAAAAAAGATATTAACTCATAATAATGTTTTGCAAAATGATCGATGTTAATCAAAAATATTTATTGAATTGGTAAAGTATATGGAATAAAAATTATTATATTTTTTTTTTTAATTATAAAGAATGGTAAACTTTTCTTTTTTTTTATAGTTCTTTTACTAAATTTTAACAATTTATTTAAATAAACTAACTTGAAAAAATAAAAATGAAAATTTTTATAACTAATTATTCATTTTAAATAATAATGAATTGGAAATTTATTATTAAAAATATTCCACTTCTATTGATTAGTTCAATTTGTATATTCTTCCTTTTAGTTATATTACCAAACGTACATAACATAACACAAAAAGAACTTACACAAGTAGTTAGTGAATCAATATTATATAATAGTTTATTCATTTTTTCACTTATTATTATTATTCCATTAATATTTGGGTTATCATACCTCATTCATTTTATCTTTATACCTCATTTTGTTGCTATGGTTAATCCTGTTGTTGTTCCTTGTAAAGGAAGTTCAATTGCTTTATTTTGTGTTGGAACTCTTTTATTGATAGAAATTTTTATACAAAATGCTTCATTAAAGAATATTTTTCATACACTTTCATTAATATGCTATATTATACATGTTGGCACTTATTACTATATTGTAAGATTATGCCCTTTTACTATGTCATTTATTAGGTCAAGAATACAATCAGTAAAAGTAATACTAACTGTAAGTCTTATTATGACATTACTTTGTAAATTAATTTTAAAAGGAAGTTTGTTTTTTATTAATTTTGTTAATAACAATCTTCATTCTTATCCTTAGCAATTGCTATTCTTTCTGATTGGCTTTCAATATTATTGGCAATTATTATTGCTAGTTGTTACTACAAAGATATCAAAGAATTTGTAGTGAATTATTATAATGATGTAGAGTCACAAAACAATGTTGAAACATTAACAGATTTAGACCCTTTAACAATGAAAGAACTCGAAGAACCAAGTGATGTTGTGATTATCTAAAACTTATACTTCAAAAATTTACGATTTATTAATTCAACTAAAAACAAACTTTTTTTGTTTTAATTTAAAAAGTTGAAATGGATCAGAGAAGTACGATGATTAATTAACATAAATTAACATCTTTAAAGGAATTTAACAATAGTTTATTAACTAACTTCTCTTTAATTTCTTTTTATCTTTTATTGCTTTAAAAGAATAAAAAACACCCATAATAAGTACTTACAATATATTTCTTTAATAAAAAACTAATTTATCCTTCATCTATAATTTGTTTGTTTGAGTTAAATAATTGAAGAACTTTAAAAAATTAAATGATATATTAAAAACTTTATTTTATCACAAAAACTACTATTACATTAAATCACAGTCATTTTCTTTTCTAATACGTCTAACTCTGTTATTTTTTTTTCTGTTGGTATTTTGACGTCATGAATGATTTCTTTTACTAGTTCTTGTTGTTGGGATAATTGTGTCAATTCTTGTAATTTATTTTCACTTTGAATTAAATGGGTTTGAATTTTTTTTATTTGATCAACACAACTTTCAATGTTTTGTTGAGAGTTTTTATTGGCTTGATTATATCTTTCAATCTTATTATCAAAATAACTTAAAATATCATCCCAATTCTGTACTGATTCTTTCATTTGTGCATTTTTCAAAGTTATAATATTCTCTTGCTTTTTTTCTCCAAGCATTCCATTCTTTAATACATTTAATTCCCATTCGTTCATTTCATTATCACTTGACTCACTCATATCTAATTAATTCTTAAAAGTTCTCATTATTATTTTTGAAGAAAGAAAAAAACATGTTTTAGTATAATATAATAATTACTTTTTTCTTTCTATTATTGTATAAAAATTATACTAAACTTTGTTAATACTAATGAAAAGGATTTTAAAATTTTATTATCACTAATAACCTATTTCTTCACTTGAAAGAATTATTAAGATGATTTTGGTCTAAGAATTTATACTAAAATCATCAAACCTTTTTTATTCTTCCAAGCTTTTGCTTTGAATTTTGTTCTAAATTTTTATTGATATAACTTATAATCGTGTTAATTTATTTGGAAAGATTTATACTGTAGAATTGTATTGACTTACTTATAAACTCTTAATATTTTAAACTTCTTTATTCCACAAGAGAATCTTATCAAGTAAAATAGTTCTTTCCGAATAAAAGAAAACTATTTAAAATGTAAATAACTTATAACATTAAATATCAAAACTTTAATAAACATGAATAATGACACGAAAACTATAAATCAATTATCAAAACAGTAATGGGTCACGTGTGTTTATATAAAATGAACCATTTGGCCTTGACTCAAAAATTGATGAAGAAACATAACAACGTTTAAATGGAAATGGAAGAATCCAATGGAAATATGTAGCTTCTTGAATTGAAGAAAAATGAAGAAATATAACTCCAGACTCTGTACAAAATGAAGATATGTATGTTGGATTTAAAATTAATAATTCAGCATTAATATCAGATTCATTTAAAATTGAAAGAAGTGTTTTAGTTTGAAAATATTGAGGAAGTGAATAAATCATAACAGTGTCATATACATCAACTTCACTGATAATTATATCTGATTCAATGTTAGATAAAGAAAACTGACTATCAGTTGTTGTTAAAGACCTTTGAACACTTTTATACATAAATAACATATCTTGTAATTCAAATGTAGTTGTGGCTGTACTTAATAATACCCATGGAACAAAGGGTGGAAGGACTGAAAAAACAATATTTGTTGATATTTGTGGTTTATCAGCATAAAAAGAAGGAGAAGTTACTATTCGTTGAGTAGAATAATCAAAATTAAGGTAATAAATCAGGTATTGATTTAATAACTCTCCAAGAGAAAGATCTTTTGGGACATGACTATTGACACAATAAGGACATTCACTCCATTCTACTTTTTGAAGAGTACATAATGGCTTATAAGTATGAATTATATGATTAGGAGAGTTACAAGAAGTAATGTCTTGAAGAGAAGGAATTCCAATGTTGTGAAGAAAATGAACAACCATAACTCTTGTTAATGTTGAAAGGTGTTGGTTTGTTGGAAATAAGTTTTGGTGAATAAGATCAACACATTCAAATAATAAAGAAATAGATGGATGTAATTTTTTATAAGACTCAAATAACAAATAGTTATAATATCCTTCATATCTGTCAATAGATAACTGAATATAAAATTCAGGGTATGTTATTACTAGTCCTGGAATAGAAGTATTTGTAATTTCTGCTTTTTGATTTAGTCTATTAGCCATTTGTGTCAATTTCTTAATAATAGTTGATTTCTTGTATGATAGATAAAGGTTTTGATAATTGTTATTTGAAGAAGAGAATTTGACCATAGAACTAAATTTACTATTTAACTGAAACTGACTTCCTTCAAGTATTGAATAGCAATAAATTGGTTTTGTAAACCTATGTATATTAGTTATAAATAATTGTGCTTTAGGAAATAATTTTTTAATTGTATCATCAATAGATTTGGGTTGTGGGGGTAAACTTTGAATTAACTTTTCATCAATACATTTAATGTTAGTACTAAGACTAGTCTTTTTGATTTCAATTTGATACTTTTCTTTTAACCAATTAAAAAGACAAGTCTCAGTCATTTAATATAAACAATAAATATATAAGTTTTAATAAAGTAAAAAAGATAAAAAAAAAACAAGTTAAATTAAATTAATTTCTGTTTTTTATTTTAATTGATAAAAACATTATACAAATACGCGTACACAATCACATTTTGAGATTGTAGTTATTCCTCCAATTTGTCAATACAAGTTTAAATTAATAATCTTTGAACAATCTTGTTATTTCTCTTGTTTCACTCAATTCTATAAATACATTCTTGTTATTAAAGAATTTCACCTAAACTTTCAGGAATAAATCCTAAAATGACATTAAAAGAATTTTGTTCAAAAGAAGAATTTCCAAAGGAAAAAACTATAAAAAATAACAAAAATAAGTATTTTTAAACAAGAAAAAAAGCAGTTCGCAAAAATAAAAAAGAAATAATAGAAATATCCAAAAAAGAAAAAAGAAAATCATAAATAAAATAAATTATTAAATTAATTTTGAAAATAGATTTCGTGAAGGAAGTTCTAAAAAAAAAAAGAAGAAAAAAACCTATAATACAAAAAGAACTGAAATTCATTTATTTCAATTTTAATTAATTATGTCTAGTTTTATCAAATCAGTCTCTAGTACTGAAATTAAAAGAGAGTCAAAGTCATTTGAAGCAGTTCAACAAGCGGTACTAATTGCTTTATTAAATTATTTAGGTTATTCAATAGAAATTAAACATCCAGAACGTCTTGCTGCTAAAACAGTACAATTTTTAATAGTGACAGAATTGTTTTATGAAGGTAAATCACTTAATTTTGGTGAAGAAATAGAAGAAATTTGTTCTAAACGATATGAAGGAGAAAGAAGTGCTGCTCCAAATATTAAGAAAATTCGTCAAACACGTAGACATAAAGATATAAATCGTGCAGCACTAACATTCAACAGATTATTAAAACTTGTTGAAGACCATGGCTACAAGGTAAAAAGAAGATACACTAAATCATCTTTTAAAACATTGAGAATGGAAAAGATTACTGATATTTTATTAAATGAAAAAATTATTATTGACACTGTACAAATAAATAATATTGGAAGAGCTGTTAATAGTGTTATCACTAAAACATTTAAAAAAGGTCCATATAAAACTACAATGATTGAAGTAAGAAATGAAGTTCTAATGAGTATATTACAACAAGTCCCATATTTTAAAAATACAATTCCATTAAAAGAAAATCAAAAATTAGGTATTCCTGAAACTATTTCTTTCGATCCTATTGACTTACCACTACAAAATCCATACACTACAAAATATATACCAGATGATGATTTTAATGATTATTCAAAAGTTCCATCTTCTAGTATTTCAATGGAAATAAATCCACCAATGATAGATAGAATTTATGATATTACAAGTGAAAGAATGAAAGAACTAGATTCACATTCTATTTCTAATCAAGTTCAATCAAATAATCAACCTCAAATTTCAACACTTATTGATAATAGTGATAATAAATCTATCGAAAGTAAACACCAAGGAAATATAACTGAAACAATGAAACAAGGAAGAAGTTCTCCAGTTTATAAACTTATGTTTAGACCTGTTGAAGACGATAGTTATTTCCAACAATCAGTCACACTACCACAACGGTTCCAGTCAATTTCTAAATTTCAACATCCATATATGCAACCGAATGTTTATATTTAAGTAATTGTATTTTGATTGAAGGAATTATTTAACCTTATCTTTTTTATTATGAAAATAAAAGAAAAATAAATCCCATAAAATATTTTAAAGAAAAATGATTTATTTAATAATCACAACCAGCTGGTGTCAATTGTAATTGTGGAGCAAATGTAATTTCATCACCACAATTATCCTTTCTTAATACTTTATCAGTACATTGTTGGAACATTGGATTTGCTTTATCTGATGTAAGAACAGTTGTGCAATATCTTAACTCAGAAACAGAATTTGATGAACATCTAAAATATGCAGCATTCTCAACTCCTATTTTCTTTGCAAGAGCATTAAGAAGTACTTTTTTACTAATTTTAGTTTTACCATCAGCAACAGCACCAGCACTCTTAAATACATTCCATGCATCAGCTTTTTTAATTAATTTAATTGCAGCATTAACATAGTCTTTAGCTCCATTCTCTCCAGTATATACATCAGTTAAACAAACTCCATGCTTATCATATTCATATTCAATGAAATGACATCGTGAAAGAGATGGCCAGTAGAATGCAATATCATCTAATAAAGCAGGATCAGATTCAATTACTTTTTGAACTTCAGCACGACTTGTAGCATATTTGCAACAAGCTGGCATAGATCCTGAAGAAAATGATGGCCACCATCCGTGCATTGTAAATCCATCGGTCATTTGACCAAGACGTGTTGGCATATCACAACATTTAGTTTTACAAAACTCTCCTGGCCAAGTTGTAACTAAAAGAACAAAGTCCCAAGTGACTCTACAATTATTACTTGTACATAGTTCAAATTCGCCATGGACGCATTGTTCAGCATAACATAAAGCAATTAAACTTAACAATATAAACATAATTTGTTAATATAAAAGGAGTCTTTTTAGATCTATTAAATAGAATGAAGCACTATTAGTAAGGAATAATTTGGAACAATCTATTCAGTGGAATATTCCTATCTTGTGAGTTTGAATTTATCCGATCCTTTTGATTTTTCTTTTCTTAAAAATGTTATATAAATCATAAAAATATCTGAATAAAAAATATTATTTTGATACCTTTGGGAACGTAGTAACAGACTCAGAGTAAATTGGATCACTATCCTTATCATGACCTGGTATATACTTTCCTATATTTAACTGTTTACACACTGAGTTACATTGGTGAGACTCAAAGAAATGAGCAATTCCATTTTGTCCAAGATTAGTTGATGAAAAAAAGTATTTGGATTGCGACTCATGGTGAACTGCTGGATCAGTTAATATGTATTCACTCTTTTCTTTATTAACCACTCCCTGTAAGTCAACAACAATTAATCTTTTAGCAGTTCTGAAGTATGTCCAATGAGAAAAAGCTTGAGCTGTAGCACTATACATTTCAGAATTTACCCAAGAATTATTATCGTTAAATTTAATAAATTCACCATTTAATTCTGGTTCAACAAAATATATTTGTTTTTTACAAACCATCATTAGTTCTTCATAACTTAAAACTGGTTTTCCAATAAGATGTTGGTCACACTCAACAAATAAATATGTTGGAATAAACTTGATTCTTTTAAAAGAGGTATTAATTTGATTAAACTCAGACGCTAATTCTTCAACTGCACAATTTAATTCAAGAGAATGGAGATATTTAGTTAATGAAGCAAATGTTGGTTCAATAAAATCTTTAAGTACTATCTTTTTTTTGGTTAATTTATTAATTCCATGATATGCATTTCTAATACCACCACGAGCAAATGGATATTTATTTTTACTTAATACTGTTGGTTGTACACGATACAATAACGGTCTTGAATAAAATTCAAAACACTGGTCATTTAAAAAATATTTTGGTTCAATACTAACAATAAGTCCTTCCATAGTTTCTGTCTCTTCTAAGTCTATTGGATAAAGGTGTAATACATCTATTGGAATAAGAGATAAATCTTGCTTAGTTAATAAGGGTGGTCTAAATGATATAGGAATAAATGGATTAATACGTTCTGTTTTAGTTGTTGTTATACCATAATCGTTAGTACTTGTTACAGAAATTGTACTTTGTAATTGAACTAATCCATTCAAGAAAAATTCAGCATATTCTATTGATTGATGGTATGAAGTAATTGTAAATAAGAATGTAACTCCTTGTCTCCCACAAACTTCAAGTAAAGGTAATAAAGTTCTAAAGTCAGAAGAAGAGATACAATCTTCATAAAAGATTAATAAATGAACACATGCTTGTGAAGAATAAAATGTTGCAGATATACAATTAACAATAACCTTTACTAACTCAGTAAATGATGGCAATGATGGAATGTCATAATATTTGATTCTCTGTAATTCATAAATAAATTGTTGAACATTTTGATAGACACGATAGACTATTGGAACTTTATTGTCTGTTGGTTGAATATAAAATGCATGGATAATATGATTTGATGTAAGAACTGGAGGGCTTATTATCCTATATATATGTTGGAGCATTTCATGATGATATCTCTTTGCACTTAATGAACAATCAATAAAAAAAGCACAGTGAATTGATTGAATTGAATATATTCCATTGTTCAAGAAAGACAGATCTTGGTAAGAAGGGATTTTGATATACTTTTGAATTAAAGAAATATCTTTTTCAGCTATTTGTAACATGACGTTTGGATGAGGAGATAATGACATTTAACTTTTATTGTTTTTCATTTTTTCTTTAATTTAATAGTCATTCATAAAACAAAAATATAATAAAAATCAAAACAAAAATGTTTTTTATAGATGATTAAAAAAAAAAGAACTGAAAATAGAAGAAACTAAAATGGTTTGTTAAGATCCAAAAGATAGAGATTTTCATGAGTCTAGAAAGAACAATTGACATTGACATGATAGGATTATTTCTTTTCTGGAAATGCTGAATTTGATTTTTTATTCGAAAATGATTATGAAAGAAAGAAAATTAATGTTATGAGAAATAACATCAAAACATCCTTGTTAGTTTATAGTAGGGGTGATGATTTAAAAGGAAAAGTTTTAATAACACTAAGAGATCCTTCAAAACAAATTCAACATCAGGGAATTGTTATTTCATTAGTTGGATTAATTAGTTTGTGATATATTTATTACCATCATTATTCCTTTATCATTAAATAGACAATAACAAATGAATAACAATATAGAAATATCACCACTTAATAAAACTTATCAATTCTATGAAGAAAATATAGAACCTTCAAGAGGAGGAATTATTTTCCAAGAGAAAACATTAATTCCATTTATTTTTGAGCAACCCTTTAAAAATTATGAGACATTTATTGGAGATTCAATTAAATTGCAATACTTTCTTAGAATACAAATTAATACTAAATATCCTCCACGTCCATACTTTGAAAAAGAAATTTATGTTTCTCTTCCTATTGAAAAAATTCCATTGAGCCCATCAATAAATTGTGAAGTCAGAGTTGATAGAATTATTCAATGTTCTCTTCATTTAAGAAAATCAAATTATAAAACTGTAGGTGATTTAATTTTAGGAGATATTATATTACGAAATATTAAAATTGTATTAAGTGGAATAGAGATTCATCTTGTAAGAAAAGAGTGTTGGAATGGAAATACTGAAAAAAGTGTTTCTATTGTTAAACGATTTGAAGTAATGGATGGTGCACCAATTAAAGGTGAAAAAATTCCAATTAGAATTCCATTACGTGGAGTTCCATTAACTCCATCATATAATAATATTGGTGGACTATTTTCTACTGAATATTTTATTAGTGTTGTAATAATAGATTCTGATGGTAGGAGGTTCTTCTCTGAAACTCTTATTAAGTTATATAAAACAGATGATGACACAGTTATTAAAGCAGGAATGCAACCACCTACGATGAACTTTAATTTAGACCATTTAACACAAGTAGTCCAACCAATAATTCCTAAATTTGAAGAAGTTAATTGCAACTTAATATCTCAGTAACTTAAATTAAACAAATAAAACAGAATAATTATTGAATTTTTATTCACTCATTGTTCATTTTATTTAAATAATTTATATATTATCATTTCATAGATTAATAGTCATAAAACAAATTATTTAAGTTAATTTGAAAAACTTATCATATTTAAAATATTTAACTCTTTATATTTTCAATTAAGAAATCTTTTCAAATATTCTAATTCTTTCTAATATAAACTAAACATAAATCATTTATTTTAAGTTATTATCAATGTTTAAATAACTCTAATTTTTATTTTAAAAGAATTTTATTACATTATTTAGTTATTTTAAATACTTTTATTCTTAAATCATTTTAAAGTATTAAGATAAGCTATGCACTAAATAGAAGTAATGTACATAAATAAGATTAATTAGAAATTATTTTAAAAATGAAAAATAAAAGACAAAGTTAGTTCTTTTGTTTGAATATTTTCAAGAATATTTAGAATACTTAGTATATTTTCTTTTAAAAAGTAAGAGTTTAACTCAATTAAAATGACTAATGTATGAATAAATAACTATTACATTGTTTCAACACTTTTTATTAAATCTTTTAATTTTGACCAGTTTATATAAATTATAGATTTTATAATAAAAAAAAAACCAAAAAAGATGTTTTATTCAATCCAAAATGCAATAAAATTGTTCTTAAATAAAAAAAGGAACCAAGTAAAAAAAAAGAATAAAAAATGTATCAAAATTATTATTACCAAATTCAAACGAAATTAAAAAATTGATCTTCTTATTTATTTCCAATTTTTATCAAATGATTAGAAAAAAATAAGAAGAAAATTAATTCAAAGAAAAAACTACTGTTGTTTTTATTGTTTTTTCTTTTTTAATACAACCCAAAATAAAAATAAAATGAAACAAATAAAATAAAAAGCAATTAATTAAGTAT
>NW_008576530.1:0-8059 GCF_000257125.1 Entamoeba nuttalli P19
CTGTGGTTTCTTAAACAACGTCCCATGCTTTCAAAATGCCCTTCGAGTTCTACTCCTCCTTTTTTCCAGTTCTTGTCGAGGGTAAATTTATAGTTTTTAATAGTTTTATTATAACATTCCTTTAATTGAAGTAGAGAAGAAGAAAAGAAATTAAATTATTCAATTAATGGAAAACCCTAAAATAAAATTTTTTAAATAACAACAATTTAATAAAACATTTTTAAATGAGAAATGAGTAAATTACTTTGTTAATTCAAAAAATTTATCTTCAGAATGTGAAGGTGCATGTACTTGAATACTTGATTTTTTAGATGACTGACTTCTTTTAAACATAGAAACTTTATTTTGTTTATTTGGTGATTGTATTAAATTTGGTGATTCATTGTTTGAAAGAGATAATGATGTTAGTTGGGAAGATGTTATTAAACTCGGAGGTGGTTTAACAAAATAACCATCTTTACTTCTAAATTGTCGGTGTTTTGTTTGTTCATTAACAGAGAGTTGAGGATATAATACAATAGGATATGTTTTAAATTGTAATTCTTCAAAAGTATTTTCTTCCATAATTTTAGAGTTGACATCATTTATTGAAAATGGAATAGGTTCTATTCCAGTTAAACTATCTACTGCTTCATCTGCATGATTAAAATTAGCTACAACTATTGGTGTTAATCCATTATTATCAGAACTTTCATCATTTGCATTATATCTCATTAACATAGAACAGATATGACTTTTATTAAACCAAGCAGCATAATGTAATAAAGTCCATCCATGTTTATCTTTTGCATTTATATCAAAGTCATTTAAAATTGCAAGAAGAATATTAGCAATATCTCCTTCATATACCATTAAAGTTAATTTTTCAAAAGTTAATTTCCTTTCAATAATTTCTTTAAGTAATAACAAGTTATGTGGTAATTCTTTTTGTTTTAAAGTTTTTTTATCTTCACTAATTAAATCACTAGTAGAAGTTATACTAAATGCTTTTGTGTGACCTCTTATTGGTTTTAATGATTGTTCATTTGGTTCAATTTTACCTACGCTTCTTTTTATATCAAATACAGCAAATTTACCATTAAGATATTTCATTTTAATTAATACTTCTCTTTGAGTTTGTGATTGAATCGTTCTAAATTGAACAAAGTCTTCTTGAGTTGCTGTACCCATTAACAAAGAATTAACTCGTTTATTTCCAAGATTAATAAATAGTTGAATTAATTCTGGTGTCCATATCTTTACATCTAATACAAGACTACGTACTTTAGAAATTTGAACACCTAATCCACGATGTACTCCACTACACTTTTGACATACTAATATTCCCATATTAATAATAGCCCAATCAGGGTCTGGTGAAAAACAATCACAACAACGATCATTTCCTGGAATACTTGATAAAATACCAGTAATTCTAGATAATTCTGTTGTAGTAGAATTTACACAAGTAATTTTATATCTTCTTTCAATACCTCCTGATTTAGAAGTAGAGTCATTTTGACTTAAGGCATTTTGAATTTCACTTGTAATTTTTTCCATCCATTCAGCCCGTTCTTCTGAACTATTTGCTTTTAACAAAATAGTTTTCATTTTTTTTGGATTAGCAACGACTAACTCAAATTTATTACTTTTATCATCACAAATTTCATGTCCATTTTTTGCTAAACGAACAGTACAAATAACTAAGTCATAAATCAAGAAATTATCACTTGACCGATAATGTATTAACTTACCATCTTTTAAAATAAAGTAATTTGAAACCCACCCAAATTTCTTTTTAATGAACAAATGACCTTCTTTAGTTGCATTGACCAATTTTTTTGTTGTTCGATTTTTAGTAGAAATTTCTTTAGCCAATTCATCCATATGAGTTAATTTACAATTACCTAATCCTTGCATTGCAATCCAGAATTGGCTAAGATATTCAAGTAATTTTGTTTCTTGTTTTAATGAAAACTCTTCAATCTTATCATTCAATAATTGTATTATTTCCTCAATTTTTTTTCCTTTTTCTTTGTGTTGAGTTGGTTTTGATGAACGTGATGTAGTATATTCATCATATTGTCGTTTCAATGAATGAATATCTTTAAAGTCATAATCAATAAAATTTTTCATTGGTTCTAAACATTGTTTCTCCATAAGGCTTACTGCATTTTGTAATTTTTCATTTAATAATCTCATTGATGCTTCAAATTCACATAACACTGCTCTAACATATGAATGTTCTTCTGTTGTACTTTTTAATTCAGCAACAGCTTTCGCACATTCATTTAAATTCATACTTCTAATAATTCCAACTTCTTTATCCAAAGCCTTTTTTAAGTTTTTAAGACTATTTCTAAATAATTTTGCTTGGGTATATCGCTCAAGGGCATTGTTATTCGATCCTTCATTTTGAAGTATAGAAACTTGTTGAGAAGTATTAAGGCTTGAAGGTGATCTTTTGAATGTAGAAGGCACTTCTGCCATCCAAACCTGAAGATGTTTTTGTAGTTTTTGTTTCAAATTTTCATTTTTGGTTAGTAATGAGTGTGTTTGTCTTAATCATTAAATACCAACTTCTTATAAATCATAAAATAAACTAAATGAATTAAAGACAGTTTAACGTAGGCTTACTACTGAAAATAGTCCATTTGATGGTGCATTATTACAAATAAATGACAGTGCTTGTGATACAAATGATGACCTTGAAGGTAATGGAAGAACACAATAACTTCCTTTTCTCCCATCTAAAACAAAAATGTATGAATTAAATGGAATAATGGCAATACAGTGGTATACTTCATGTGTGTTTTCTCGTTCTTCATCTTCTTTTGTACTACACTTTCTTGATATTTGCAAATGAATTTGTTTAAATACTTGGAAACATTGTGCTATTTCTTCCTTCGTTTGTGCCTGTTGTAATGAATGAACAAAACGACCATACACCCCATCATTTTGGTATTTAACAGAAGGGGAATTAATCAAAATATGAATAACTGCCATTAATGGACAAATATTACCAATAGTTTGTTGAATAAAAATTGGGTGATGTTCTGTTTGGTAATTATTTTCATAAAAGTGTATGTTTTGAATTGGATAAGGAAGGCTAACTATAAACCCTTTAGTTTCTTTGTCCAATTGTTCTTCTAAAGAGTAGACATCCTCAAAGTGAATCTCATCAACCCCAATTTCTGAGCAGTATTTTTGAAATATTTCAGCTGTTGTAGTGATTTTATTCCAACACTCTTCAACCATCTTAAAATGAATTGTAAGATGAATTTAACATAACTGATGAATTTTGAAATGATTATTGATTGACAAGTTAATTTAACTCAAAAGAAAAAGAGTATTGTTGGAAGTATTTCAAGAAAGGGAATAAAGTATCATTGAATATAGATTATAACTAAAATTTGATTAGGTCAATGACAGAATTGATGGGGAATAAAGATAAATAGATGATGACTGTTTAACTTAACAATATATTGATTTGTTAGGAACTATATAATAATACTTGTTTGAAATGAGACTTTAATTAACTTCATAAATACTTATATAACTCATTAACTAATAACCATCCACCAATTAAAGATAATAATTAAATTATACTATCCTTTGGTAGTATGCTAATTTGACTTTATAAACATTTCCAAATATTAAAACATCATAACAATGCTTATTCAATGAAAAGAAAACTTGGATATTATATCTAAGTATTTTTATTATTCATTAAATTTAATCCATAAACACCTACAGTTTTTATACTGTGATGCAAGACGTATAACTTGTGCTGATATGGCTATACACTAACTTATTACTAAAACAACCATTTTTATCAAACTTGAAATTTATTAACAGCTAAGCTTTGTTGAAGAAAATAATAATAGAACAATGCGTGAGAAGTTACGAAACAAAACTTTGTTGGCAATAGAACCAGTTGAATCAAATGAATGAGATGTGGGTTATGACAGGGTTATAAATAATTGTTTTCATGTTTCATTGAAAAAGTCTGTTTAATTGAAAATAACATAATTTCTAAGATAGAACATATGACTAATTGTCTCGAATAATATATTTCTGTAAATTATAAAGTAAATGGCAAATGTGTTGGTTAATTATTACTTTCATTTTTTATTTCCATATTTTATCTTACTCAAAAATTTGATATTCTAGAAAATGAACCTTTACATTTTTTACAGGAAGATGAATTTAAGAAGTAACTATTGATAAAAGTTTATTATAAGAAAGAATTGATAATGTTATAAAAATTGTTGGTGTTAATAACAAGTCAAGTTTTCTAAGTCTTTGGATATAGTAGTTTTTTGTTGATACAAAATATAATTACTAGACTATAATTGTTTAGGTTTAATTTCTTAACATCAACAAATCCAAACACTCAATTTGTAACAAATATTTTTGATTTTAAATTAAGACATAAATATTCTTGTTTATAAATTTTGAACACAATGAATTAAATGAAAAACCATATTTAAAGTTGTTGAATCATAAATGTTCTGAATGTTAAGTAAAGTTGTTTGCTCATTGAAAGCTCTTTTTAACTTACAAAATTTATACTAAGATTTTCACTAAACATTGAAATATTTCTTATGTTAATATTATATTGAAATAATACATTATCAACAACTATTACATTACATGGTAACAAAATAATTTTTATTAGTTAAAATTCATTTATGTTATGACTTATTTGTATAATAACCAATTTTATTAATTTGAATATAACATTCTCATCATTATTACATTAATAATTGGATAAGTATAGCTAATTGTGTTTGTTTTTTTTATATCTAGTGCTGATAAAAGTTAATGGATGACATAGTATTTACTAGCAAAAAATAATAAAATCATTATTAATTAGAAGTCATTATTTAACCAAAATTACTTGTAAATTCATTGACTGTTATTAATTATATGTATTAATAGACACATATCCTAATTCTTAAATTTTAGCTGAAGTTTTTTAAACTAATTTATTCATCTTGTTCATATATTAACAAGCATATTGCTGATACTTTAATTAATGGGAAGAATGCTTCTTTAACCTCTTCATTATTAATTTCAAACCATTTTTTTAAAGACTGATGATATAAAAAGGAGGAGTATGTTCCATCTTCAATACCTCCATCATGTTTTATTGCTGATACCAAATGATAACTAATTAATGAGCATAATAATACCTTATAAAAAAAGTAACAAAAAGACAAACTTGGTTTGTTGTTTTCTTGAATCATTAACTACATAATCCGACATATCTAAAGTATCTTCAAACTCAACAACAGTAATATTTTTCTCTCCTTGAAAAGTATTTCTCTCAAACCGTTTAATAACGAATGTTAAATACTTTGGTAATGTTTTTATTAAAAACCTCACACTACGTTTACTAATAAGTGTGTCTGTTTTACCGTCATATTTTTTAAGTATATCTTTAAGTAACAACTGAGGAATTATTTTTTCTTTCATTTGATCTGGATATAAAGGCATTGGAGGAAGGTCTAATGGAATGCAAGTACAATTTTTAATAGATTTCTTTCCGTCTTCTTCTATTTGTATTTGTCCTTGAAAACATTGGGTTAGAGGAAGTAATGCATTTATGAAAAACATATAAAATTCTATTACATCTTCTTGTTTTTCTATACTAAAGTTTTTTCTTAATCTACTAAATTCACTCATTAATTCATATGGTGAAATTACTGATTTAATTATTGTTGAATTCCATTGTTTTCTTATTAACATACTAACTCGTTTAATTAACTCTCCACACTTTGCTTTCGATGATACCTTTTCTACTTCTTCATAATTAAGTAATAAGTTTCTAATTTCTTTACAATGTCCAATACTTTGAAGTAAACAATTGATAGAGTCAGTTTTTCCTAAGTTATTAAATCCAATATACCCAATAATATATTTCTTATTAAAATGATCTTTTAATTGGATTACTTTACTTTCATCATCAAGATGAGATATATCATTTAAAGTATATACAGGATCTAATGCATTAATAATATCTTTAAATGATGTTTCAATTACTTCATTTCCATGTGGTAAATTAAAAAATTGTTTTGTACTTAAAGAAAGAAAGATATGATGATTCTCTTCTAAACTATGGACATAAGCAGGAGACCCAACATCTCTTCCTTGATAAAACTTTCCACAAATCATACAACAATATAATTGATTTGTCTTTAAGGTTTTACAACATACCTTTTCTTTATCAAAATCAATAAGACTTCTGTCAACAGTTTCTACATATGGGCAGTATGTCCTTTTACTTTGACATTCACTAGAGCTTTGAGTTGTTCTTTTCATTTGATTCAATAATGGGGATTGTCTTTAACTGATAAACAATTAAGATTTTTTTATTATATTCTAATAGTAAAAAAAGATGTTAAAACATAACTTTAAAAAACTATAATTTATTAGTTTTATGGTGAGAAGAAGAGGTAATATCCCAAAAGATGAAGATTATATTAAAGAAAAGAAAGAAGTTGTTCCCATGTCTACTGGAAGAAAAGTTGCATGGTTTATTTTTGCTATTGGAATAGTTCCACTTTTATTCATTGTACCTTCTCTATTAGCCATGATAGGTGATTGGGTTCAAGAACACATGCCTGTGTTTTATGGGTTATGGATTGTTTATGGTATAATATTACTTTACCTTAAGATTTTTGTATTAAAAAATCATAATTGGGATAGTTTTTTATCAATTCTATGTATTGCAGCTATTATCGGAATGGGACTATACAAATTCCTTCGTTTCGAAAAACATTTTCCTAATGGTCTTAAACAATTAGGATTCTACATGTGGTTGGCTGTATGTATGATTCCTACAATTGCATTTTATTTGATTGATACAACAGATTATTATAAGGTACTTGAACATGAACAAAAAATGAAAGAAGAAGAAGATAGAATTGCACAGAAAAGACATGAAAAATATGTAAAACGAAGAGAAAAAAATCCACCATTCTGGATGAAAAGCAAAACCAATAAAATTATTTGTGATACTATTGTTATTGTTGTTTTCATATTAATTTGTCTTGTTATTGCATATTACTTATTCATATCTTATCAACAATTTAATTATAGAGTAAAAAGAGGTTTAGATGTTAATGACTATGCAAATTATTATGATGATGATTATTTAGGGGAAGATTTTGATCCAAAGAATTTCATTCATGATGAAGACTTTCAGTAATAATTCATTATATACTCAAGACTTTATTTTTAATATGTTGGTTAAGAATATTTATTATCAATAAAACTATTTGTTTTGTGCAAATTATTTTTTCATAATACTATATTTAAGAAATACTACCAATTTCTTATTTGATACAAAAAACTATTGTTAAGAATAGAAAATACTTTTATTTCTTACATTTTAAATAAAATATTATTTCATTTCAATTACGATTACTTGTTTTGTTTTGAATATTCGTTTTCCACAAAGGGCATTTGATATTCCATCGTATTCAAACGAAAATTGTAAACAAAATGACTTTGTGCTATAATTTTGTTTATAAACACCAATGTCTCTTCCAAAACCAATATCAAACAATGGACCATATGATGAACTTTCCATAAAAAATCCATACTTTGGTTCTTTAATATCAAATTTCATCATTTTTTTTAGTCTTCCTTTTGACTCTAATGAAAATACAAATGCGTGTGGATCATTAATCCAAGCATCAACTTTATCAATTTTAGAGTTAACATACTCTCCAAATATATTTCCTTGTGTATCTTCAACAATAATTATTATATGTTTTTTATAAAGTAATTTTAGATCAAATACTGATGTGAATCTATTCCAATTATGAACATTTGAATCAAATAATATGTTTCCTACTCTTTTTTCTGTCCATTCTTCTAGTTGTTTAATCATTTTAATTGTTTTTCTTTTATCAGGAAATTCTTGAGGTGCTGATGTTGTTGTACCCATAATTATTTGTTGTTTTTTATTGTTTGGTGTCTTTATTTGTTTTTATTTATTTATTATTCATTATATTAATTAATGATCGAAGGTGGCATTTCTGAAATACCACACACAAACCCTAGTACA
>NW_008576531.1:0-4153 GCF_000257125.1 Entamoeba nuttalli P19
CATAAAATAAATTATTTAAACTAAAAAATTTTTAAAAAACAAAATTTCAAATAATAAATTTAATCATAAATTTTAATTTATTCTGTTTTTGGTTTTTCAGCAACTGGTGCAGCAGCTTGTTGTGGTTCAGGTCCAGAATTACCTTTGAAGAAGAATGTTAAGATTAAAACACCAATCATAATAAACATTCCATACTTTTGGAAGAAAGTCTTTGGTGGAATAATAACAGTTCTCTTACCAACAATTAATCTTTTTCCTGATTGTCCATAAGTACTAACAATGAATTTAGGGAATTTTGGATGTGGAATAATAACTTCATATGTATCATTTTCAAATTCAACTGTTGATTGATACATTCCTAATGCTGATGTTTCCTCAAAATCTGCACTGAAAAGAACATTCTCATTAATAAAAACTGTCATTGAACTTCCTTCTGTTTCAATTCTTCCAATTGGATCTTCTTGTACTCCATCTATAATAGGAGAAATAGATATAACTCCATCAATAGTAGTTATATTATATGTAAGAATATCACTTGGATTTTCATAATCTCCCATGTAATATTCAAATGTCCATTCACCAAGAACAAACTCTTCACTTTTCATTTCTGCTTTTGGTTTAATAGCAAAACAATAAAGAGCAAATAATAGGAAGAAGAAAGTTCTCATTTAATTTTTTAAGTTCTTTCTTCTTTGTTTTTTTTTTTTTAACAAATTATTTTTTTCTACGTATTTGATTAATTTTAGTTTAACTTATTTTTAATATTTTGTATTGACGATGATGAATTTTATATGTTTTTTATGAATTTAGTTAATTTATGTTATATGTAACATAAATTAAATTCATTCATAAAAGCATTCACTAACTGAATTAACATTAAGTAAGTTTTGAATTTGAGTTATGACAACTTTTGATACTCAAAATATAAGTGAAGAATTACTAACAGAATTAAACCAGGTAATGTTAGCACATAAAAATAAAAAAATATGAAGAATTATATTACTTAGAAAGAAGTATTAAAGAAATTCAAGAATTTAATGAAAAAACAAGGCAGATTATTGAAACTTACCAATTAAAACAAAAAGAAAATGAAGAATTAAAAAAATTAAAAAAAGAAGTAAATAATTGAATGTTTACATTTGACCACATTCAGAAATAACACACTGAATTTTAGGTTGATACTTTTCATCTACAGCAACATTTTCTATCATTCTAACAATTTTCATTCCTTCTATAACTTGTCCAAAGATAACATATTTATTATTAAATTCTTTTATTGAAGAACATGTTATCATAAATTGACATCCATTAGTATTTGGTCCTGAATTAACCATTGCTAATAATCCTGGTGCAGAATGTTTTAAATCAAAATTTTCATCATCAAAATATTCTCCATAAATTGAAATACTACCAGTTCCATTTCCCTATTATTTATATTTATTATTAATGCTACTTTAATTATTATTAAATATAAAAAACAAACATTGACTATATCCCCTCCTTGAATAACAGTATTTTTTATTACTCTATAAAAGCAACTCCCTTTATACCCAGTAGGTTTTCCATTATATATAAATTGACCAGTACACATCTGTCTAAAATTTTCTACTGTTTTAGGACATATCTCTCGAAATAATTCAAATTTTATCCTACCAATTAGTCTATCTCCAACAGAAATATCAAAAAAAACTATTGGGTTAATTGGGTCTTGAAAGGGATCAGATGTTTGCTGCATAATTAATTGATAAAGAGTTTTTTTGTTATTAATAATATTTTTGTTTTTCTGAAAAGTCAGTCATATTTTTAGAATGACTTTAATTTTTGATTAAAAAAGTAGTAATATAGGACATTTATTAGAATATTAAGAAAGTACCTATTCGATGAGGTTTGAAAAAAAGATATAAAAGAACTTTGAAATAAAAATTAATCAAAATGGATTTAAAAGAAGCTTTTGAAAATAAATTAGAAATTATAAATACCCCTTCTAAGTCTGATCCTAGAAAGTTTAATGTTACTGTTAATTGGACTGAACCAACTCAACTTAATAATTCTTATATTATTATTGGTCTTTATGCACATAAACGAAAGGATGATAAAAATTATATTACTTATGAATACGTAAAAGAAAGTCAATCTACTTACTCATTTAATGCTGATGTTCCAGCTGGATATTATGATATACGTATTTGTACATATTCTGGAATGACTAGATTTGCTGTTTATACTCGTGTTTGTGAACTTTCAAAATATTTTGTTGGAAAATATTTTGCTGGAAAACCTGTTGATAATGATTTTACAGTTAAAGTAGAAAGAAAACAACAAGACCCAGAAATTTTAGTATCAATCAATTTACCAGCAGAAGATGGAGATTTTATTGGTATGTTTGAAGCTTCATGTCTTAGTATGAAAGATAATTATATGATTGGATTGCAGCACACTGTTTTTGGTGAAGGTAATCTTCAACGTTATTTTGATATTAATTTGAAAGAGTTAGGTGATACCACAGGAAAAGAATATCAAATAAGGTATTTTAGAAAAGACTGTGAATATAAAAATAAGCTTGATATTTCTAGAGTTCCATTTGCTTTTTCTGAACCATTTAAACTTTAATTTTTTTTTTCTTCATCCCTTTTTTGGTTTTCAACTTTAAAACATTTAAAGTAATTGTTTAAAATTGTTTATGTTTTATTTCTTCAACAATTTTAGAAGAGAACAAAGTTTTCTCTGATGCTCAAAATGTTTGTGTTCACAGTAACTAAAAGAAATACTTTATTTCTCTTAAAAATGTACAATCTTATATAATTCTTGTGAAATGAAGAAAAATGATATTTTTTTATATCTTAATAACAAAGATATAAATTTTGAAAAGAAATGTAAGGACAATTTGACAAATAACAAATATTGTTATATGATTGTATTTGTTCAAAAATAATGTTATGGATGTGTAAAAAAAAAGCAAAAGGAGGTTTGATTTGTAGAAAAACATATAAAAATATGTTAAGATTCTTAATGTTTAACTACGAATATTTTTTTATTACAAAAAGAAAAATTAATAAAAAGAACTATAAAAATAAACAAGCGAATGTCAGTGACTGATAAAATTCATGAAGAAAAGAAACCAAAAAAAAAATGGGACCTTGTTAATGAGGACTTTCTTAAATTATTAAAAGAAAAAGGTCAGAATATTTCTATTGCAATTTCTGATCCAACACAAGCACTAATAGTTGTTCCTCAAAAAGTTGCTATTGCAACTATAGGAAGTAATGATTTAGAAGACCTTTTAGCACAACAAAAAAAGGGAACTTTTGAATATTCTAAGAATATTTGTATCAATCACTTAGATCAAACATTAAGAACTTGTTTACTCAAAACATCAACTCATAAACATCTTCAAAAAGAATATAATATACTTGTTTGTGTTAAAGGAAATTATCAACCACAATTTGAAGAAAAGGAATTTGATCCAGATGACTCTTCAACGTATATTAATAAATGTGGTCAAATTCCATTATATTTATTAGTCAGAGGAGATACTGAAAAAGAACTAAATCGTGGAGTAAATGCAATCAACGAAATTCTTAATGGAACATTAACAATAGAAATTTATCCACCAACATTTAAAAATGAAGAAGATAAAACGTTATTCTATAAAAAAATTATTGGAAAAGATCATCAGAACATTCAATATATTGAAAAAAAAACTGGAGTGCAACTCCTGGTTAAAGGTAGTGGTTCTGAGGAAGTTTATAATGATTCTATTAAGCCATTACATTTTGTTATTGTTTCTAAGGTCCCCATTGCACTTTTAAAAGCAAAGAGTCTTTGTGATAACTTAATATCACATATAAAAGATAAATGGTATGAAGGAAAGAGGTAAAGTTGTTTTTTTTTCAATTTAACTATTAGTTATCTATTATAATTTAATTTACTATAATAATTAATATTATTACTTATTAAATAAATAATAATAAAAATATAGTTAATTTATAATAAAATAGTTGTAGGGTTATAAAGAAAAAAGAACTTTTAAAAACAAAGGAATCAATGGTTTGTTTATTACCTCTTTATTTCAAATTTGTTTCAATGAAATAATTGTTTCAATTACTTAATTCTATAGGCAACAAGATTCAGACAAACTCGTAGAAGAAGAGGA
>NW_008576532.1:0-227 GCF_000257125.1 Entamoeba nuttalli P19
AATCTGATTAAGCAAACCGAAGATATCCGGAGAGAGTCACAACAAACAGTGGAAGAGTTAGCGATCAACTCCTTGAAGAATGAAAAATGGCGAACAAAAGAAGATTGGAATCAATGACAATGAGAGTCAAAGAGATGAAGGAATTGGTAGAGAAAATGAAGAATAGGCAATATCTAAGAATGAAAACAGGAATAACTCAAAGAAGGAAAACACAGCCACTAATAACA
>NW_008576533.1:0-1952 GCF_000257125.1 Entamoeba nuttalli P19
TGGATTAACAATAAGATTTCTTGTTCTGATTGTAACTTCACTCTTTTGAGTTGCCATTGTTACAATTACGATTTGTTAGTTTTTTTACCCTATTGTTTTTTTTCTGGGGTTTTCATTTCTTATAGTAATAAAATAAATTCAAAATTATTGAAATAGTTTAATTAATAACCAGTAATTTTAAGATTAAAAAACAAAAATTACAGTGAAAATAAAAAATAATGTTTTTCTTTTAATGTGTTATTTCACACATTTTTTAATATCATTGAATTGATTATTTTGAACACTATACAATTATTTTTTTACAGCTAAAGTGTTTCAGTATGAATAAGAAGAAAAGAACTTTAATAATAACAAATAATAAGGAATATAAAAAATTAAAAATTAATTTCATTTATTAAAAAAACAATTCTTTAAAAATATAATAATTTTATTATAAAAATTAGTCTGGACTTAATGTGAACTAGAAAACAACCCTAACAGTTTACCAGTCAAGATGCACCACTTCAGTAATATTAAAGACGTTGTCGCTATTGATTTCATTAAAGCCTATGCTGAACATCTTAAGAAATCAGGAAAGCTTGAAATCCCAGAATGGGTTGATACCGTCAAGACTGGTATGTGCAAAGAACTTGCACCATTAAATCCAGACTGGATTTACATTAGAGCCGCTGCTATTGCAAGAAAAGTTTATTTGAATAATGGTATTGGAGTAATGGCTCTAAGAAGAGCTTATGGTGATCAATATAACAAACACTATAATCCATCTCACAGAACCCTTGGATCAGGAAAGGTTAACAGATATATCCTTCAACAACTTGAAAAGATGGGTTTAGTTGCTAAGGCTCAAAGTGGAAGAACTCTTACCAAAGAAGGAAGAAAGGATATGGATAAAATCGCTTTCCAAGTTTATAAGGAACATGAAGCTAAAGTTACTCCAATGATCCTTATGCCAATGAACTAATTGAATTACTGGTAACTGTGATATTAATTAGTGTTTTCTTGAATAAAAATATTTATTTATTTGATTTTTAATGCCTTAGAATACTGGAAATACCTATTTTATTAATGAGTATATTATTTTTTGAAATTGAAATAGAGTTTATAAGAAATAAAAATTAAATTAAAGGAGATGATGATAATGCTACACAATATCGACATACTAAGGAAGTGTCATTAATGTAATCACTACACGCAGAATGTATTCCATGACCACATGGATAAATTGTGACTGGTTGACCATCAAAAAGCGAGTTTTTACAAATCAAACATGTTCCTTTAACAGTGACAGTAGGATAACTTTGGAGTTGACTAAATCCAGGTTTTGGAGGTGTAGTAATAATACTATTAAGTTCATTAAAGTGAAGATGAAATAATTGAGATTTATTTAAATAATTATTATAAGAACGATGAAAAATTTTTAAAATTTGAATATGCTGTTCTTTTCCTTTTTTGTTTTTATAACTTCCAATTTGAATGTTTCTTATAATAATTTCATTTTCAATTTCTTTATTCATTAATAATTCAAAGAATTTTTCTAATTCATTATCATTAATTGGATAAGAACAAATATTGATAATTATCATTTCTTGATAATTTTCAATTTCTTCTTTTGTACGTTCATTTAATATGCCTCTAAAAATTTCATATTCTTTCATTTTATATAATAGACTTAGTACTTCTCCTTGATTAGAAAGTTCTTTAAGCTCTTCTATTTTATTTGTATTATTTCCTTCTAAAATACTTTCAATGGATTTGTTCATTACTTTTCTTTTATTTTTTTTTTAAGTTTTAGTTTTTCTGAATTTTGTTTTTTTAATTTTTCTAAATGTTGTTATTTTTTTTATATTCAAATAAATTGTGTTTCACTAAAATGAATGGTTGGATTTGGATACTTCGTAATTTTTTTTTTAATGTAATTTAGTATTATTTTCATTATACTTAAATTTAATTCA
>NW_008576534.1:0-3444 GCF_000257125.1 Entamoeba nuttalli P19
GTTATTTTTTTTGGAAATTATTTTTGGTTCTACTCAAAGAAGTAAAGAAGATGTTATTAATAAAGACAAATCGTTTCACAATACATCTACTAACGTAGTAGATGAAATGAATAAAAGTAATATATCAACAATTCAAGTAGTATAAAAATAAAATTTGAAAATTGAAAGAGATAATAAAAAGGAAATAATAATTCTGAACAAACTTTGAATTAAAAACTATATTCAAGTGTAGAAAATCTACAAGAAAATGAATTAAACTCCATTACTCTTTTGATTCACATTCATCCTGTTTGACTCTAACATTCCATCCTCTTTGTACAGTTTCAATTGGATCAAAAAGGATTTTAATGATAATAGGATCATTTCTATCTAATTTTCCAAGTTTATCAACGTTGTCAGTTAAAGAAAATACATACCTATTCAATGCAACTCCACGAACCATCATTTCTTCTTGACTAAAGAGGAGTTGTGAGTGATAGAATGTTTTTCTTATTTTTTCTAATTGAATAACACCACCAGCATTTCGAGCCATTTTAGTTTCAAAAAAATAGCCAAGTTCAGTTGCAATATCTAAGAGGAGGTTTGAAAGAAAAATAAAACGATTTTTATCAAATCTTCTTTTTACACGTTCTTTACTTATTCCATGAGATAACTCTACTTCTGAACGAGCTTTACAACAGCTATCAACCAATTCAGCAACTTCAATTGTTTCTTTTAATAAACTAAAAGATTTTACTTTTAGAGTCTGAAAAGTAACTTTAGAACGTTTAATAGGACGTTCTAAAATAAAACTCCCAAATTTATTAAGAAGAGCAATGAGGAAAGCTTGTTGAATAGACTCAAAATTTTTCATATTTCTTTTTGATTGAACACAAGTTGAAACTAATTTCTTTGATAATAAAGAAGTTGAATGACATTGTGAAGGAAGTTCTCTAAAAGAAGAATAAACAGACATAGTATTAAGAAATGATATTGTTGAATAATTTTGGTAGATGAGTTTATATATCAAAGAAATACAATTTTACTTAAAGGCACAATTAACTATTAAACTTCGTAGGATGGTTTGAATAGTTTCAATAAAAAAAATATTTTTAGAGCAAGTATATTTCATCTAAACTATCTTCTTGAAATTTATTATTTTTTTTTTTGATAGTACATTATTATTATTCTTTTTAACTATTTATACTATTCATATCTCTTTACTCACCTTTTGGGGGTTCTATTAGTAGTTCTTAACATGAACTTTTGGTATAAAGTAGATATTCTTAATATATCAGGAAATTTACTTTTCAATTTTTTATTTTTTTTTAATTCTTGACTTTTCTTACTGATATCTCTCGTTCCAAAAATGTTGTGTCATTTTATTTCAATTAAAATTACACTTTTTTATATATTTTTAGAATAGGGGTAGTTCTATTACTCTCACAATTATATCTATTTGTTCCGGTATTCTTCTTCTGGCAAATAGCTTTCGACACAAATTATTTGTTCCACTTGTTTTTGAGTTGTAATTTTAAAATCGTAAAAAAAAACTGAAAACCTTTATTCATTTAATAACAAATAAACCTTCTTTAAACGTCTATAAAATTTATCTTTTTCTTTTATATTATAAAACTATTTGTTGAATTGTTATTTTAGTTCAATTGCAAATAGTTTGAAATAAGATGACAAACTATCAATTATAGCATATTATATTATTATTGTATTCTATTCTGTGTAAAATTTGTATTTTTTATTGAATAATCATAAAAATGAAGGACTGTGTTTTTAATTCGTTTAATTCAAAATTAAAATAGAACCCAAACTAAAAAATTGAACTTAATTCTTTGTGTAATAACAGTTAGAATAAATTAACTATCATAAAAAGTCTTTAATCATTTTGTTTTCATTACTCTTTTCATTTATTTCTAATTCTTCTTATTATTTTATGCCATTAAATAAAAAAAAATATTAGTACTTCATTCTGTTTATTGAAACAACTCATTTTATTCTTTTCTTTCTTCTTTTGTTTGTATTTGGTTAATTAATATTTTGTAGCTGGTTATAAACAAAATGAATTTTTTCTTTTTTTTCTATTTAATTTCTCTTTAACTTATAATATATCTCTTTTATTCATTCATACTCATTTTTATTTACTTTCTCTTTTGAACCTTGTTTTCATTAAAAATTTTTACTTATCTCTTATAAGTCATTTGAAACACAGTTATATTTTTTTATAAATAAGAAAAATATAATTGGTTCTGAATCATTTAATTAATTTCTCTTTTTCATTTAAAATAGAAAGTGTTTTTTTAATGAAATAATTTGTTGGTAATGAGAAATTTCCAGTTATTCACCATTAAGAGAAATATTCATTTTGACTTATATCATCTTTGATATTTTAAAAGTTTTTGTTGTGTCTTTAATTTTACATTGTTAATGATGAGACGATATTCATTCTAAAGCAAGGTTATTTGAAATATATTTTAGTCTAATCTGTATCTTTTATGTCAAACTTAATAATAATTTTAAACTTTTTTAATATGAAAAGAACTAAAAATAAGAAACAAATTTTTATAAGAAATCTTTTTTTTGATAAAAAAGAACTAGTTATTAAGTAATTATGAGTTTTCTGAACAACTATCAATGGAATGTACCATTCTTGAATTAATTAATAAAATTTTTTCATTGAACAATATGACCAAAAATATTTCTGAACAATGTGACTAACAACATAATGATATACTTCTTCTAAATTATTCAATTCTAAATAAACCTTTAAATATTGAAAATAATTCATAACTTCTTTTTAATTCATTTAATCAGCCAATCTACTAATGCCTCAAATCTCAGTCTTATTACCTTTCAATTTAGTCCAAATACAACAACAAATTCATCATTACTTCACCCATTTTAAACAATAATGTAATATCACCTTTTCTTTTTAAATTCAAACGTTTTCAAACTACTTTGAACTATTCTTAATATCAGACAAAGAATCAAATAACAATTTATTTTTAAAATTTTCCAGCAAATACTTTTAAAGAAATTTCAATTACAATCACTTCAAACCATTGTTGGAATAGTACTGAGTTTGAAAGAAAAGTCGGTTAAGAGCGGTAATAATGATGTTATTAAAAGTGATGTTGTTAAATAAATGAATTTTTTTTTAAAATAATCAAGTAATGACACTAAAAATGACAGAAGAAAAATAAATAAAATGAACAATTAAAAACCAAAAAAGATTAAAAAACTATTTTAATGATAAAATAACATAAAAAAAGATAATTAGATAAACCCTTCTTTTATTTAAAGAAAAAAAAAGACTTTCAAAAAGACAAAGTAATATTAAAAAAACAATTAAAATAACTTTTTTATTACTCATTATTTTTTATTTTAAAAAATTAAAATTTTTGTAATTTAAAACCACTTGTCTTAATTTATTTCTTACCAATTTTCTTGCCT
>NW_008576535.1:0-39895 GCF_000257125.1 Entamoeba nuttalli P19
AAAATTTAGTAAAAAAAATAAAAAGAAAAATTAAAAACCTAAAAAGAAAAATAAAACAAATTCAATTGAAAAATGCCACCAAAGAAACAACAACTTGGAAAAGCTTTAAAACGTGCAAATATTAGAGAACGTCAACAACGTAGAAAACAAGATCTTGAAGGTAGAAAACAGATGGAAGGAATTCATGTTGATGGTAAAGCTGGTTCACAGTCAGTTACTGAAGCAAGTGACTTACAAGAATTAGTTGATAATGCAGCAGCTGTCAATGAAGCATTTGCAGTAGAGAAACAATATAATGTTGTATATAATAAGAAAGCAATAACAACTGTTACAGAAATGAGTAATGAAGAATTAGAAGAAATAAGAAAGAAGTATGCATTAATTGTTCCAAGAAGACCAGCTTGGACACCTGATATGACAGCAGAAGAATTAGATAGAATTGAACAAAAATCATTTATGGAATGGAAGAAACAATTATATGAATTACAAAATGAAAGTAAATTATTATTAACACCTTATGAAAAAAATATTCAATTCTGGAGACAGTTATGGAGAACTTGTGAACAATCTGATGTTATATTACAAATTGTTGATGGTAGAGATCCATTATTTTATTATAGTACAGATTTAGTTAAATATGTTGAAGAATTAGAAGGAAGAAAATGTGGTATTTTAATTAATAAAGCGGATTTAATGACTGATGAACAAAGAGCAATGTGGTTGAAATATTTTGATGAAAGGGGAATTCGTGTTATTTTTTATTCTGCTTTAAAAGAAAATAAATTAGCTGAAGCTGCTATAAATAAAGAAGAAAAAGTTAGAAAAACCAGAAAGAGAAGAGGACAACAAGAGGCTTTTGATTTAGACCAAACTCAAAAAGAAGAGAAAGAAATTGATAAACATGAAATAAATGAAGAAAAAGATAGTAGTAAAACTATAGAAAAACAAAAAGAAATTAAAGAACAAGTCCCTTTCACAGATGATAAAAATATAGTTCAGTCTGATAATAAACATTTAGGAAATCATGTATTAAGTGCAAATGAATTAATGGAAGAATTAACAAGATTAGTAAGTGATATTCCTTTAAGAGATAATAAACAAAGAAAAGTTATTGGTTTTTGTGGATTTCCAAATGTTGGAAAATCATCAACTATTAACTCATTAATTGGAATTAAGAAAGTTGGAGTTACAAGTACTCCTGGTAAAACTAAACATTTCCAAACATTAATATTGAACGATGAATTAATGTTATGTGATTGTCCAGGTCTTGTTTTTCCATCTTTCTTGTCTTCTAAAGAAGAAATGATTTGTAGTGGTGTTTTACCTATTGATAGAATGCAAGATTGTCTTGGTCCAATTGATTTAGTAACAAGAAGAATTTCACCATCAATTCTTGAGGCATTTTATAAATTTAAAATTCCAAAAGCAACCGATTTTCTTCATGATTTTATTGATTGTTTTGAGTCAAGAACCCCATCAGAGGCAGAATTATTCCTAGCTGGATTTGCTAAAAGTCGAAAATATTATACCAATACTCGTGGGTTATTAGATTATCATCGTGTAGCAAGAATTGTATTAAAAGACTATTGTTGTGGTAAATTAGTTTATTGCAAACCACCACCTGGAATTACTGATGAAGAATTTAAAGCTTCAAGAATAAACGAAAGTGATTTGATTGATTAATTAAATTAATTTTAAACATCTTTAGTTTCTTGATGTTCTTGACTTAATTGAATAAGATCAAGATTTGATAAAAATTCATGTTCTTCATCATCTTCTGATATAATCATATTTTCTAATTCTTCAACATCTATTTTCTTTTTCTTTCCTTGTTGTAAATTTAAATTATAAGATTGAGTTAGATGTTGAATATGATGATTATGTTTTTTACAGTAATATTTGCATACATAATGTTTTGCTAAAGGACATTGGTCACATAAAGGTTCTGGTTTACATAGATATTTAGCAAATAAAATTGTGTCTTTAGAAAAATAACTCCAATGCTCTTTTGGTAGCCATTCTTCAACTTCTTTCATTGCATCATTGTCATTAGAAGTATCTTTTAAAATCCATTCAAGACGATGTAAAAGAAGTAATGAACGTTGGTCAATAGTAATACCTTCTATTTTTTTAAATCCAATTGCACAAACAATTTTAGCTAACTTAGGACCAATACCAGGTAACTTTTTTAACTCATCTATATTGTCTGGAACAATGTCATTATAGTTATTATGAATTACTTTAGAACATTCAAGAATAAATTTTATTTTTCTGACTTTTCCATAGCACCCATCTAATAACTCATTTAATATATCTTCGGATGCTTTTGACATAATCTCAGGTGTTAATTTTTTATAATGTTCAATAAGATTATTCATAACTTTTAATCTCAATGTCTCACAAGTTTTTGTTGATAACAACGCTCCAATTAATGCATAAAAAGGTTTTGATTTTTCATCAGGTGATAATTTTGTAATTGGATTAGTTCCAAATTGTAATTTTTTTTCATCAAACGTTTCAACCTTCTTTTTAATTTCTTCTAGAATTGCTAATCTTTCACTAATCTCATCCTCTGAATATATTATTTCTTCTTTATCTTTTCTTTTCATATTAACTATTTTCAAGTTTTTTCTTTTTTTATGATTTTCCTCATTTTGATATTTAGTATATGAAAACTAAACTCTTATTATTAATAAATAACAAAAGAAATGAGATTTAATACTTTGTATCATTCTTTAACAAAATGCTATTCCCTTTTACTTATAATTTCAATGATGACATGATTTGATTAGTGAGATATACTTTTTTGTGTCTATACCTTTATTTATCTATTATACAACCCAATAATTCTAAACCAATTTATTAGAACAAAAAGAATAGTAAACGTTTTGTTATTCTTTCATTACTTCACAAATTCATAAAACCATTTTAGTATATTTAAAGGTTATAGAATAGTATTGTATACCATTCATTTTAACAACAATTTTTGAAAAGAAATAATCTAGCATTAGAAACATAAAATTGCTTCATACTTTGAGTTTATAATGTTTGTTTTATTATGAACAATCAAAATATTACTTCATAATAACAATCAATAAAATAAGTGTAAGAATAAAAAGATTAAGAGAGATAAAAAAAATCAAATAAGTTCATTGACTTTAAACCAATTAGTAGTTATTATACTGTACTTAATTGTTATGAACTATAACTTTATTATAGATAAAAATTAAAAAATATTTTCATTATTTTGTTAAACTATTCTCTATCCTTCCTTCATAACTATCAATTGAAATAATTTTAGCAAAGACTTATTCAAAAAAGATAAATACAAAAAAAAGAAAAGTCAATCTTTTGTAAATAAATATTTGACAAAAAATTAAATATTAAAAAACATTCTAAAAATAAAAAACTCAAGTTTTCATTTTTTTACTTTCGTCCTATCGGTGGAGTTTCAATTTCGTTTTTCCTGTTTTTATTCAAAAAATATTTTATTTTTAAGAAACGTAAAAAATTATATAATTTTTCTACTAATAATATCACCGTTTGTGTTATTTGTTTAGAATTAAGTTTTTAGTAAAAAAGAATCAAACGCTTCTTTTGACTATAATGTTCATATGATTAAGTAACTTAATCAATAAAAATTTACAAAATATTATATGACATGAAAACAAAAAAATACAGTTTTGGTTTTCTTTTTAACGTACAACCTATTATTCTTTGATTGAACATCTACACTTTTAATTTTTTTAATTTTAACAATAAACTCTTTATATTTCTCTTATTTAAATTAAACGTTAGATAGACATTTTTTCAGGCATGTTTTTATGTTATTTATAACATATTTTAATATAAACTCTAAAAAACGAATATCAAAAAAGGAAAAACAGTAAAGCAAGATTTGACTCTTCAATCAAAAGTCTCAGAGATAATTTCGTTTCTCAGAACATCTTTTACTTCAAGTAAAATGGAAACCAAAAAAAATTTACAAAAGAGATAAGGTAGAAAATCGGTGTGAATTATAGAACTACACTACATCTAAAAACAGGTATTTAGTTGAATTTCTAGAAAAGAAAGATATTTTTGGATCAAAAGATGATCTATAAATATCAACTAAAATCTAATGCCATTTTAAATATCATAATTCTTTAATTGGAATTAACAAAACTACAAATATCAGTATCTCTTTACTATGCAGAATCAGGTAACATACCAAGCTAGTATTAAGAAATATGGTAAGTCAAAATCAATAGTTGTTGTAGAACACAAACGAGTAAATGAAATATTAACTAAAGATTGGGCTGAAGAAGATAACAAAAATCAAGAATGCGATTTAGAGATACAAGCTATTCTTAGAGGTAATGAAGAAGGTAACTTAGATAATGTGTTTACAACTGTTGGAACAAATTCAGTTGTAAATGAATATTCATCATCAATTCATCCAACAAGTGCATAGTCTTTCAATTAGCCCTATTGTTTTTTCTTTATTCTCTAAGTGTTTTTTTCAAATAGTGTTATATCCCTCATTCTTAATTATTCTTCTTAATTACAACGATTTTCTTTTCACTTTCTTCTACAAAAATTCGGTTTTTTTCTTCAATTAAATACTTATCTTGTTAATATAGTATTTATGCTAAAAAATGTTAAAACAGTCAAACATAGAGAGAGTCTGATTTGATTTAGAAAATTAAAAGGAAAGACTATAAAAATTTGTTTTTTGGTATTTATATATAATTATTTTTGTTATTCATTTCAAACTGAAGGGAAAAAATTAATCATTTTTATTCTAATGATGAATTTAATTTTGAATGAACAAATTAGTGAAACAAATAATGTCAATAGTTTTTTATGATTAAGTTAAGTGTTAGTAGGAATTTCCAAAAAAAGAAAAAAGAGAAAATACTTGCCATTTTTAATTCAATAATATTAAGTGATATTTATTCAAAAAAATATAATTATAATTAGTTTTTGACTAAGTCTAATGACTGTTGTTATACTGTCGAATTACCAAATTAGTTTATGAATAAATAACACAATCATTCCTTTCTATTTTTATGTCAACTCAACACTTGTCTTTTTCAACATTTAATTTTTAATTTTTATTAAATCCATTGCTCTGTAACATCAATATTTTTCTTTTATTCACTTACCATTCAACAACAGTCTTACAGAAAAATACATGTAAAGAAAGTTTTTGCTATGTACCATATTGAATGGATTAAATTATTCACCTCTATCTTTTCTTTTTTGTTTCTTTTTTGTTTGATCTCTTCTAGTTACCTTTGGTTTATGTATTAATTATTTATGATGTTGATTACTTAATTTTTGTTTTCTTAACTTAATTGATATATGTTTATGTGTCTTTTCATTATTTTTATATTCCACAAACTCTTACTTTCTTTTTCTAAAGGTTGAACAATATATTAACAAAATGGAAAAGTTCATCAAAATAATACTGAAGCAAAGAATTAGCTGATTAAACAAATTCTTATGTTTGATGCACAAAATAAATGGAATGGATTAGAATAAGAGTAAATAAATTTGAAACAAAAATTAGACGAATGATTTATAAGAAATAGATATAAATTCTTCAAAACAAATCACTCTAATAAAAACACTACAGTCTATTCCATTTATAAACAATGAATATGTATCAACTTGTCTCATTATGAAAATGTTATTTCCTTTAAAAAGTCTATAAAAAAATAATTATACATAACAAATATGATAATATATTGTAAAAATTGTCAAAAAACAAAGGTTTGTATGATAATATTAAGAATATCATTTTATTCAAAACTTTACTTCATCTTTAAAAAAAAATACATTTTATTCTATTAAGTATTTCTCTGAAACAATGAAACGATTGTACAAATAAAATTATTAAGTTTGAAGTATAAAAATATTCGTTAGATAAAAAAGTTCTATCTCAAGAAATAATAACTCATATTTATTAGACTATTCATTTGATTTAATGAGTTAATTAGTTTTTATTTTAGTAAATTAAATTAATTATTTTATTATATAGCATCACCTCTTTTCATGAAAAGGAAACAACTTAGAAGAAATGACATTTGATTTAATGAAAATCTTTATTATTCATTTTCTCTACAAGAAGGCACTTATCAAATAAAAAAAAATATATCGTGAATTTTTTTGTGAATTTTTTTCTAAAATAACCCAATGAAAACAATAATAAATTTATAGTTTTTAATGGTAAAATAACATGTATTAAAGAAAAGGTAAGACAGAAGAACTTCAAAATAAATAAAAGATATTAATGTCCAAACAACAATCAAATTCACCAGTTTTTCCATTAGGAGAACCAAAAACATTCCAAGACACCATCAGTGGTATTGAGGGATACAGTTCACAAAATGGGATTTTAATTGGAGTATCATCATGGGATAAAACATGTAAAGCATTTTTAGTTAATTCCCCAACACAAACACAAATTGTTGGAAGTGTTAATTGTAACTCACCATTAACTTCTATATGTAAATTTCGTGAATCACAATTTTTGGTTGGATCACTTAATGGAGGAGTATATTTGTGGAATGTTCAACAAAATTCACTACAACAAGTAGGACAATTCAATGATTGTATAACCTCTATGAAACCATTTCTTGAAACTAATTCTATTGTTATTTCAAGTTTAGATGGATCATTAGGATTACTCGATTTAAATTCAGGTAATATTTCAAAAATGCCAGTAAATAATAAAATTATTTGTATGGATGCAAAATATCCTTATATTACTTTCCATACTCCAAATAAAGTAGAAGTATTTAATATGCAATCAGGTAAATTAATGACAGACACTCTTATTGGAGGACAACAATCTACTGTTAATTCAAGTGTTCAATGTATAGCAGTATTCCCTGATAGAAAAGGTATTGTATATGGTGGTGCTGATGGAAGAGCAAATGTTCTTCATTTTGAAAACAAAAGTAATCAATATACCTATGCATTTAAGGCACAACATAAAAAAATATCAACAACTCAAACATATTATTATCCTGTTAATTCAATTTCATTTTATAACGAAACAATATTTCTTACTGCTGGTAGTGATGGTGTGATTAATATTTGGGATAAAAATAAGAAAAGTCTTGTTAATACTTTAACTTCTCCTATTCAAAATTGTCCAATAACTACAGCCGATTTTATTTGTGAAAATAAGTTTTTGGCTTACTCAGTTGGGTATGATTGGCACCAAGGAGTAGAAGGACTTCTTCAACAACAAGTATCAGTTCCCGTAATTAAAGTAGTAGATGATCCTTTAGTTCGTTTATGAGGGTACTTTATTAATCAAGTAATTATTATCTTTTTTATTATTGTTTTATTATACTGAATAAAAAAGAAAAAGATCTTAAAAGATTTAGTTTTTATGAAAAGTTTTATTGTTTTGTGCTTGGTTGTTTCATGTTTAGCTAATCAATGCAAATGTGAATTAGTAGAAGAAGATGGAACAAAAAGTGACTCTTATAAATGTAATAGGGTTGAAGACTTTAGTGCAAGTGAATGTACTATTTTTACTTCTCTTGAAAGTGTTATTGGATTACCTAACAATGTCAAAGAATTAATCATTACTGTTGATGAGATTTCAATCCAATTAACAGAAAGTTGTCATATTGAAAAGTTAGTTGTTGAAGAATTTAGTACAGAAGTTATCTTTAAAGGTGATGGATATCTTAGTATTGATTTAATTACTTCAGAAAATCCAGTATTAATATCGACTTCTCTTTCTATGGATATTGTTAAGTCTGAATGTAAAGACTTATCATTAAATTCATTAGCTGATTCAGTGATTAAATTTTCAGGAAGTCAATTAGATGAGGTTTATGTTCAAGGTATACTTCAAATTAGTAATACTGTAACAATTAAAGAATTGACTATGTTATCAAATGGTTATCTTTCTATCAAAGGAAATTATGAGATACAATTACTTATTATAAAAGCAACAGAATTTATTCTTTATGTTGAAAAGAAAGGTACTATCAAAGCTCTTGATACAAAACAACTTGACCTTTCTGATCAAAATATTGATATTTGTTTAATAAAGTCATTAACACAAGAATTTCCTGAATTACAACTTCCAGCTAATTTAAAAGGATTTGAACTTAAAAAATGTTGTGCAGAAAATGAAATTCACTTAAAGAAAGAAGAAGCCCAAGTTCGATGTACTATTATTATGTGTTCATTAGGAAAGGTATTAGAACCAAGTAACTGTTTTGAGATACAAGAAAAAAGTCAAGAAGATATACCTATTTCTATTACTCTTACACAAGGATATGATCTTAGTAAAATTAAGAATAAAAAGATTTATCAATTGGTTATACCAGAAGAACTTCATACTGAAATTGATGGAAGTTTATTTGAAGCAGAAGAAATTATAGTCCAAGGAGAAAGTACATTAAAAGGAAAATTTAATAGTGTTGTTGCTAATTCATTAGAACTTGTTTCAGCTGAAGTTAATAAACTTAATGTTATTGGTAAAGTAACTTTTGATAATGTTAAACTTACAGGATTTATTGATTTAACTGATTCACAAGTAATAATTAATGGAGTAACAACATTTGAACGTGCACAAATTATTGCATCATCTGTTAACATTTTTTTAAATAATAAAGGAAGTATTTTTATGGATGACAGTAAAATGATGTTATCATCTGGTGTTATTTATGGTAGTTATGAAAGTACATTTAAAGGATGGATTATTACTAATTCTAAAGTTGAAATAGAAGGAGTTGTTGATATTGACTTTGATGGTGGACATGATGGCCTTTGTAAACAAATTATTCAATTATCTAGCACTGATATTTCTTTTTCAATAACATCACATGATAATTCAATATCATCTTTAGTATTAGACACTTCTAGAACAGGATTATATGCTTGTTATGAATATAATAACAAACCAATTTATACTTTAGAAAACTGTAAAACAAATAAGAACCAATTAATATTCCCTGATGACACTACTTGTACTTGTGATTCATTATATTGTAACTATATTGTTGAAGGTAAATCTATTCAAATTACTGAAGATATAGGAGGAATCGAAGGTACCGATTTAACAATTAAAGCTAATGGAATAAGTATTGATCAATTAGTTTGTTTTGGAGAATGTACATTAGTTGGAGATTTTGTTGTTAGAAGTATTAAACAACAATCAGGACCATTAAATATTAAAGGTCAAATATTAATTAATACAATTAATGTTCTCGAAGAATCTACTATAATTAAAGTATATCCATTAGCAATTTTAACATTAGAAACACAAGTCGTTGAAAATACTAAAATTTTTATTCAAAATAGAGGGTCATTAGAATTAACTACTAATAACTTAAAAAATTCATTAATTGAAATTGAAGAAACTGGACTAGCTGTTGTCTATGATTCAAACCTTATTATTTCTTCATCAACTATTTCTTTATCTAATGTTAATCATAATGCTTTTGCATTAGGTCCAGGAAAAGGATTAGGAACTGATTTCAGACCAACAGGTTCAACTATTTCATTTTCTCAAGACTCATCAATAGTTATTCGAGGAGAAGTGACTGATGAAGTTTATTTAGTTTATGGACCTAAAGGAAGTATTCTTAATGTACCACAAATTAAATCTGTTATTAACGAACAAGCTTTTGATATTAAATCCCGTATTAAATGTGGAACATATATTGTTGCTAATGCATTTAAAGATGATGTTGTATGTCCCAAACAACCATTTAATTTGAGAGGAGTTAATGTAGTATTGGTACCAAAAAAATGGAGTAGAAACCAATCATATTTAATGATGTTGATGTTTTCTTTTATAGGAGTATCAGGGTTATTAGTAGTCTTATTTATTATCTATTCTTTAATTAAAGCTTCTCATATCAGTAATTTGAAAATGAATTAAAATGAATTTATACAACATTAATAAATCTTCTAATTGAATTATTTTTTTAAATACAAAAAATGAAAATAAAACAAAAGTAAAATGAATAAAGAATTAAAAAAATTCTATAAAACACATTGTTGTTTAATTTAAGAGTATTACTATAATGCTACATTATTCTATTTAACTAATTCTACTTTCTTTTGTAAGATCTCTTAAAATGAAAATTCAAAAACTGAGGTTGTTGTATCAGTATAACAATTACATTCTTGTTCTTGATGTAACGGAGTACTAATAGGTTTTTCTTCATTTCCAAATTCTTCAATTGATTGTTCGATTTTTTCATCTGTTTCTAATGTTGGTGAACCATCACTTCTCATATGTGGAGATGGGATTCTATCAGCAAATAAAAAGAATGAATTTTCAGTTAGTGTTTGTTCATTAACACTTTCTTCTTGATTAGTTTTATTGAAGTCATGATAAGCAGGTGATCTCTTTAAACGCGACATTAAAATGATTAAATTTAAGTTTTCTTTTGTACTAACCCACCTGCCTTTTTATTTTTTTATTAATTTCTTTTTTTATTTTTTTCAAAATGGTTTTTGTTATTATCTATTTATAAATATCAAAAAATTTGAAACAAAAAACTCAGAAAAAATCTCTTTTGTAAATTTTTTTACTTCATTTACTTCAAAAAAAAAACTAAATATAAATTAATTCTTTAAAATAAATTTATCTATCTCTTCTATTGGTTGATATTTTGGAATAGATAATTTCTTTTTTGTTTTAAAAAACTAAACAGGTATTAATATATTTTCTCAAAGATATTTCTGTTTTCTATACAAAAATTTAATATTTATGGGACTTTTTATTTAGTCTTACAAACAAAATGATTTTAAATTTTATAAATAGTATTTAAAACTATTGTTAAATTGATTGATGATTAAGTGATATAATAAAATATTAATTCTCAATATAAATTTAGTTACCTTATATAAAATTAGAATATTCGTGTATTGGTTTGTCTGGTATTATTAAATATTTTATCTTTTTATGTCTTGAACGAAAATTCTTTTATCCTTAATGTTTCATTTTATTTTATATTTGATACTATCATGTAATGTTTTCTTTTATATTACTTATTATCACTAAACTACTACATCAGTAATGAAAGAATACATACAGCCTTAGTAGAATAGTTGACTTAATCAATAAGAAGATATACCATTTAATTTAAGTCATTTTTTAAAAAAAAAGAAAGTAGAAGAAGTTGAGTAATGTTTTAAAGTATTAGCAAATATTAGTTGTTTACTTCTTTGTTATAAATGACTTCTGTATTTAACATTCTAATACAATAAGAGAGTATTTCATTGAACACAATAAAATATTAAATAAACTCTTTATAAAAAATTAAGATATTTAATAAGTAAGGTCAATGAAATTCACTAAAGTCTCTTGTAACTTCAAGAAAAGTAGGCTTTTGTGCTTTCTTATATTGTGTTATGACTTAATAGAAATTAAATGTAGTAACTCTCTTTACATTATCTCTTTTTGAATCATTTATTTTGTAGCAATTGTAAAGGATAATAAAAATGATTGTTTTATCGTCAGTTGTCTACAATAATTAAAATGTTACACACTAACTAATTGTTACTTAATAGTCTATTAATAAATACATTTAAATTTAATTATATAACATATTTTATTTTATTCTGTTATAAAATCAGTCAAACTGAACTAATACAAAACTAAAAAATTAGTTAAAATATGTTTATTTAATGATAAACTTTGTTATAAATTAATTGCTCATAACAAAAGAATAGTACAATAAAAATACTTTTTAACTTGTTATTCAAAAGAATATCAAAAATGAAATAAATTTGAGTTTATGAAAAAGAATGCTGTTGATTGATGATTGAGCAAATGATTATATTTTAAAATTATTATTCTTTTGATATTTGTTTTTACTTTATTTTCGTTTTATATAGCAATTTTTTATATTTTGTTATTATCATTGGTATTTACCATTTTTTATAAATAAATAAAAAATAAAAGAAATTAAATGGACAAATTTATTTTTTTATTACCAAAAGAATATCAAAGTCTTACAAAGAATAGTGATGCGGTAAATTTTCAGGATTTAATTCTCTTAATGTTGCTTATCATTTTATTACAACAAAATAGTCTACAATATTTCATAACTAAATAATTTATTGAATCTTATTGTTTTTACTTTAATTATCCTTTTTAACGAAGTTTATTTAAGAATTTGATTAGACTAATATGACTATCATCTATGAACAAAACTTAATTAAAAAGAGTCATAATATTCGACATATTTTTGCCTAACTCCACCAAAGATAATATGCCTTTTATTTCCTTGAGAAACACGAAGAAGTTCAATTTTATCTATGGTTTCAACAAATTTTTTAATAACGCTTTTTCTCTTCCATAAATCTTCTTCAGTTCCTTTAAAACAGAGAACTGGCACTTTTCTACAATACTCATCAAAAACAATTGAAGTCTTGAAATAAGAGGTTTGTGGTTCATACCATTTATTCTTTACCATAAGAGACAATATTTCACATACCTTTTTATAATTAACAATAAAAATAAAGTCAGTTTTTGGGAGAACCAACCTATGAATTTCTTTTTGTGTCTTATCATTTAATAATGGTGGAGTTATTTGTCTATCAAGAGAGGAGTTGTTTTTTTCAACACTAACCCTTTTTTCAACTTCACGTTTTTCATTAACACTCTTATCATTTACCTGAAACAATGGAGTAGTTGTAGTAACAATTTCATGACTTTGTATTAGGTCAAGTAGAGGTTGTTGGGTTATTGTATTTGTACTATCAGGAACTTTTTGAAGAGAAGCAGAACTTTTTTTTTCAGGAACAACTATCTTTTGAGATGTGATTGAAACGTTAGAATCTCGAGGTTTCTTTCTGATAATGTCAGAATCTTCAGATTTTTTAAGTTTATTAATAAGCTCTTCTTGTTGTTTAACTTGGATACGAAGAGAAGTAAGTTCAATTAATAAATGATGTTTTTCTGTCCTTTCTTTATCTATAAGCTCTTGTTTTTCTTTAATTTGGGTCGAATGTTTTGCTGATATTTCAGATTTAAATTGAAGGTATTCAGCCATTTTATTTGAAAAGAGTTGTTGTTGTTTGTTAATAACAATTTTTAATCGTTCTACTTCTTGAAAGAGTTTTTCTTTATCTGATTCAAGTTTTGAAATTTTTTGTTTATAAAAATCGTTTTGTTGTTGAGCCATTCTAAGCTGAAGATATTCATCAAATTTGATTAAGAAATTTGGTACTTCTTCCATATTTGAATTGTTCATTTTTAATTTGATCTTTCTTTCAAGATTCTTTTTAAATTTAAAAAGAATAATAAATTAAACGAAAAAATATAATAAATAAATAAAACAAAGAAAAATTATAAATAAAAATTAAAACAAAATTAATGAAAAATAATTTAGTTGATAACGTGAGAACCAGAGTTCATAGCCCATCTCTTAAGAATAATATCTTCAGTAAATTCAGTTTTTCCAACAGCTTCTAATTCACCATGATGTGGCATTAATACTTCAAGTGCTTGATCTTTAAATTCTCTAACTCTAACTTTAGCAATTCCTTTACATTTTGGTCCTTTCCAATCAATGAAAATACCTCTTGCTTGATCTGGAATACCTTCAAGAGTACATCTAAGATTAATAAGAGCAAAACATGCTTCATCATCCTTAAGTTCATCACGAAGTGAATCAACTCCATTTCCAGAAGTTCTGAAAACAAGTTGTTTATTCTTAACTTCATATACTACCCATTGTCCATTTGGAACATCAATGCTTCCCATTAAAGCCATAGCCTCTTGTTCAGTAGCCATTTGTAATTGTATATGTCTTCGTAGTTTTTTTCCTTCCTTTTATAGTTCTACTTATTAATGACTACGTGGACTACTTCAACTTTTTATAATTCTAAATTAAGAAAATATGGAGCTTTTCATGATTTTGTTTTTAAAGTTCTTTTTTCATTATTTTCTTTAATTCTATTTTTTACTTTGTATTTATTTTTCATTCTTTTTTATTTGTTATTTTATAACTTTCATCTTATAATGGGAACAATCTTTATTTCTGATTAGTATCGTTAAAACTTGTAGTTTTAAATGTATATTTCAATTTCATTTTGAATCAACTCATAAAAAAAATATTTTTTTAATCTTTTCAGTATCACTAAACAAAATATATTTTATTTGTTTTTATCATGAAATTAATAAGAAAAGATTCAATCTTAAACAAAACTAAAAAGTTAAAAATTCGTTAGTTAATTTGCTAAACTCTTTTCCTTCTTTTGTTTTTTTATACATAGAAGTAATTCTTTTTTTTTTAGTAAAAGTGTTAGGGTAATGAAGTTAATAAATTTTCTTGGGTATTTGTCTTCAAAGATGTTTAATCATAATGATAATACAATAATTCTTACTTAAAAGTCATCTTATAATACATATACTATATAAGAAAATAATGTATGAATAAAAACCAAATAATATCTTAGAGATCCATATAACATTCATAAGTAAATATATGTTTATAATATTGTTATCTGTTTTAGTATAGAACTTTTATATCGAACAAAACTCAAAACAAAATAATATGATGAATAACAATACACAAATACTTATTAGTGATAAAGAACAACTTGTTTTTCAACCTTTCTCAGTTAATAAAAAGGAATTAATGGTTAATGTTGCACATCGTTATCAACAAATAAATTTGCTTTCTTATGAAATAATTTTTATTGATTTAAAAGAAAGAAAATTAATTGAACCAATAACTTTTGCAAGTACCTTAAGCAGAACTAAAGTTTTACTCCCTGTTGAAAGGTATCAGTCATTTGTATTTAAATTAAATAATGATATTAATATAAGAAAAGAAGTTGATTGTTCAAAAACTATAGCAGAAGTCTTTTATTCAATAGGTTTTGATGGTTATTGTGATGCTCAAGACTCTGACTTTGATTTATCTGAATATTTTGTTACAAAGTATTATAATCATAAAACACCCATTATGATTAAGTTATCACCTTTATATCTTAGTTCTGGTTTTATTCCTGTTGACTATTTTACTCAATTCTTCCTTGTATGTAAATCAATTCTTATGTCAAATATCCATGCAATTTCCGTTATCCCTTATACCCAAATGGCTGTTCTTAATTTTTTATTATCATCAAATATTACTATTAATCCATTATTAAATGATATTAGTACTATTGAACATTATCTTCTTTATCATTCTTTAGAACAATTGGAACAAGAACAAACTAACCTGTATCATTCTCTTGGTGTTCAAACAAAGTCTTTCATTCCTTTTCATCTACAAGTATTTTTAACACACAAGTTATTAATTCTCTTAGGCAAAAAAATAGTTAATTATTCAAAGTTTCCAAAATCTTATTTGATTCGTTGTTTTGTGACAGCACTAAGTGAGTGTGAAGGAATTAAAACAATAGGGATTATTGGTAAACATTGTAAAGACCGTACTTTACTTTCTTTAGGAGAAGATGGTGTTTATATAACAAATTGTAGTGGAACTCTTCAAAAGAAAATACAATTAAACAGGATAAGTAAATGGAAGTCTGAGGGGAAATCTTTTTATATTTTTGAAGGAAATCCCGAAACTCAATTTGCCTGTATTGAATTTGATACTAAACAACAAGCAACTGATACAGTTCGTGTTTTTAGTGAATACACTGATAAGTTAGCTAAACAAAGAAATAATGATAATCAACAACGAAATAATATTGGAAATGATGATCAACAAAGAAGAGACATATGATTTGGTGATAATTAAATATTGGATACAAATGAATTAAAATAAAAGTAAGGAAGTAATCAATTAGATTCAAATGTTTGTAAAGAGAAAGTCAAATTTCTATTTTTTGTTTTAAAGAATAAACGTTTTCTTCTAACTTAAAAGAAAAACAACTTACTTTAAAGGAATTAAGATAAACACTAAGAGATGGTAATGAAGTTAATAAATCTTCATATTGAATATCGTAAAAAGGTATCTCTATTTTATTAGTTTGTTTTATCGTAAAATCTGTCATTATTCCATTTCCTATTAACATATTTCCAATAAATATTTCCATTGATAATGAATTAACATTAATCCGATAATTTTTTGGTGTAGTAAAAACAAATTGAAGTAAAGAATTATTGTCGTTTATTCCTTCTAATATCCATTCAGACTTGAGAAATAGTGATTGAATAAATCCAAAATATGAAATAAATATAATCAAAGCAATATATCCAATCACAATAATTAAAGAAATGATAAAACATAATCTCTTAATGAAATAAAGAAGAAACATAGAATTAATTTATAATAACATAACAAAAATATTTTTATATATCATCTTTTTATTATAATAACTTTTCTTTCACTTTCTTTGATTAATAATCAATCATATAAATAAAAAAAAATCTTGCATTAATAAAAATAATAAAATTTTTGTTGAGATTCAAATCAAAATGTATCAATTAGAAGCAAAGACAGGGTTCGTTAGTGGAGAAATTCTAATACAACCATCATCTGCACCAGTAAATATAGTCTTACCGTCATGTGAAAATACAATGGTGTTAACAGTACCAAAATGACCTGGTAAACGTACCATTTCTTGTCCATCTACAGCACTTACAAATGTAGTCATAAGCATTGTCATATCTCTTTGAGTCATAGTAATCATTGCTTTATCTTGACCACCACCAACTGCATAATAATCTGTATATGGAGCAAATCCAATAGATTGTAATGGATAACCAGATTCAAAAGTAGAAATAACTTCTTGTGGCATTCTAATATCATGAACAAAAGCTTTACCATCTTTACCAGTAGTTCCAAGAAGAATATCATTAGCATCTGATTGAATATCAGTAATTTCACCTTTATGAGATTCAAATCGAAGACCATTATTTTGTGTTCTAATGTCTTTCATATTCAAATTACCTAATTCATCTCCAACAATAAAAGTAGAATTACTTAACCATTTAGCTTTTGTTAATTGTGGCATTTCTTGTGATAATACAGAAATTGGTTTTGTTTTCATTTCTGGATCAATCAAATTAACAGAAGAAGCAAATGTTCTAAATGCACCAATAACAGCTAAAATATTTTCATTATTTGGTGATAATTCAACACTTTTAATTGGTGCATAACAACCAGGAATAGGTAATTTATTATATACTTGTTTTCCTGTTTCTAATTCAAAACAATACAATGAACCATCTCTTGATGCTAAATACAAATAAAGGCCATTATTAGAAATTGAACAAGATGATACTGCTCCAGCACATGAATAAGCACCCATACTAACTAATGGATCAACTCTCCATAACATTGCAGTTTTATCATTTGAACAAGAAACAAAGTAATCTCCTTCACGAGTTAATTCAATTTTAGTAATAGGCTTTTCATGACCTTTTAATACAATGCTTTTGATAGTAGCACCTCGTTGAGCCATATTTTTAGGGTATTTTTCTAGTTTTTTTATTTTATTTTTCTTTTTCTTTTTTATAGTTTTTATATAGTTTTATTATTATTATTTTCCTCTTTGTAAAAAAAAAACTGGAAATAAAATCATAAAATTTTAATGAAAGCTATTGCTCTCTTAATATTTTGTGTTTCTCTTATTTCTTTAGTTCATGCGTCATACCAAATTCATACTTGTTTGTTTTTTTAAGTTATTTCTTTATTTAAAGTATTATATTTAATAAATAGTACAACACCAAGTTCAAGTAACAAAAGTAAGTCAAGTAATCCCTTTTTTTGTTATTGGTGAACTTTTTGGTGGTTTAATAGCTTGTTTTGTTGGTTGTTGTTTCTATGGTGAATTTGTTGATATTAAAATTTCATCTGGGTTATTAAAGAAATCACGAAGTCATTTTATGACATTCCCAGCATTCCAACCACTTCCTCCAACACTTTAACCGTTTGATCGAATTGTAGTTATTTGGTGTGGTAATAAATTTCATTCATTTTTTTGATTTATATAACAATAAAAAAAGGAATTGGATTCAATTAAAATATGACGAATAATATAAAGAGTCCATAATAAAGTGATATTGGGTAAATAGTCAATAAAATCTTTTCTGGAAGTTCCATAAGTGAATTGATAGTTTTAGAGCATGTATAAGTTGAAATAACTACAAATACAAATGATGTAATTAATATAGTTAAATTTCTAATGATAAGAATTAATTATTATTAATAAAATTAAAAAATAATACAAACGCAGCTTTAAAACTATTCAAGACGAATAGTATTAACCCAAAAAAGATCATTGGGAAAAGGTTATAAGCAAAGTGAGTGAATATTAATAAATAATTCATATTTTTATTTGATAATAAATTCATTACTAAATATTCAACAAAAGAAGCTATAATACTAAATCCATAAATGTTACCAAACCTTAATTTACCATTTAATAAAATAACTATTCCTAATGCAAATGAAATAATTATTGAACCAATAACATCGCTTTCACTTACATCTGGTGTTGAAAATGGATTTAAACTTTGAACCATTTTTTTACCAATTTTATTAAGATCAATACCTAATTCTTCTAATAAAGGTGGTTCATTTTCTAAGTCAGTTGATTGTGGTGTAGTATTTTTTTGTTCTTTTTCTGTTTCAGACTGTGACCCATTAGTAGTAGAGTTAGAAGTTAGTGTTGATTCACTATTTTGAATAGGATTTTGAATAAACCCATCATCTTCAAGAAAAGCAGTTTCACTTGCTATTTGAGAAGCTTTCTGTAAAAACTCATCAGCATCATTTCCATCATCACTAATCTCTAATTCAAAATTTGTGTTTTCACTTGTCATTTTTATTTTTAAATTTTTTTAGTTTTTTAAGTTTTTTTTAATTTTATCTTTTTTATTAATAACAAAAATATAAAAAATTTTTGTTATGAATGAGATTTTTATAGAGAATGGAAGTAATGAAGAAAAAGATAAAGGGAAAATTCTCTAAAAAAAACGAAGAAAAAAGAAGATGAGAAAAACCCAAAAATAAGAAAAAATAATTTGTGTAGAAATATGGAAGGATTTGAGTAACAGAAAAGAATTAATAGCTAAAAAAGACAAACGAACTGAATAACTCAAATGGATGAATTTTATTATAATGAAATCAATACATGGGAAGTTCTAAGTGGAATATCTATTTCAAGTGATTTTGAATGTGTTTATCGAAAAAAAATTGAAAATGGACGTATTTTTCAATCATGTGAAAGTATATTACCAATTTCATTACAAGAAGCTTATCATCATATAGAAAATTATATTGAAGGTGTAAAATATGATGATTATATAGATAAGGTAGAATTATTAAAAGATGGTACTTATAAAATATATCCGATACATGAAGATGTAACAAATAATGGAGCAGTTATATGTACAAGAGAAGTAGTATATGAAAAAAATAAATGTTGGTCTAAAAATGTTAATACTGTAAATGGATTATTCCATAGTTTAACAGTCATTGTAGAAAAAAAATCAGAAAAATCAGTAAAAATTACGGCAGTTATTATTCATTTAATGACATTATATTCAAATTTTAATATAAAATTTTATTCTTGTATATCATGGAGTATTCATTGTTGTATTATGGCATTTGAAAAAGCTAGTAGGTATGAACAAAGAAAACATTCAATGAAAAGTATTGAAGATGAATTTGAGAAAGCATTACAAATCTCAACAAATAATTATCCATTTATTATTCATCAAAATAAAGTTGTTAGAATTCTTCTTTCAGGAGACAAAAAGAAAATGGTTATACAAAGTGAAATGAGAAGTAGTAAAAGAGTTGAGACATTACTCAATGAATATACTAAGAATAAAAATCTTTTTATTTCTCAAGAGCTTATTAAACAACAAGACTTTAAAAGTTATTATCATGTTGAATCATTTGATTCACAATTTGATATTGTTAGAATGGATAGATTTAATTCTGAAGAAGGTGTTGCACTTTTAACATCTGAATATTGTCCTGAATGTACAAAACAACATAGTTCATTTAGACTATTACCAAGTGGAAATAAAGTATTTAGAGAAAATAATGAAACAATCATTCAATCAGTATATCATATTGATCTTTCACATTTTTCTTTAAAAGAAGAAATAAACTATTATAGTACAAGTCATAAAGCATTATTTGTCATTCTTTATGGGCATGCATTATATCTTCTTTTACATTTAAATGTTTCTCCTTTTAAATTATTCCAAGGAATTGCTTCAAATAACAATTCTGTTACTGTTATATCTAAAACATTAGAACTTGTAAAGAATTTTCATCATCATCAATTAGAAGAATCTCCTTTTAATTTACTTAAACTGGATGTTCAAATACAATTAAAAATATGTAGTTTCTTACAACCAAAACATCTTTTTTCACTCATGCAAACTAATAGCCATTTTCGAACTTTATTAAAATCAAGTCAAGCTGAAGAAATATGGAAAAGAGTTTATAATAAATATCAGGATGTACATTCTTTTGATAAAACAATTAAAAAAGAAAATTTTTATAAGCCTAACTGGTTTGAACTCAGTAAAAGAAGTTTTCAAAGAGAAGTTAATTGGTTTAAATTTGATGTTTGTAAATATCAATGTAATGTAAAATGTAAACCACATTCTGTTATTATTAAAGGAGATAATGTTATTATTGGTGGAGAAAATGGAATAATTAGAGTATTAAATAAACAGAATAAATATAATATTGATTGGTCATTTATTGGATCAGCTCCTTTATGTGGAATAAATAGTGTAGAGCAAGGAATTTTTGTATTATTTAAAAATGGAATAATTAATAATATTACTAAAGAAAAAGTAACAAGAGATAAAATAGGATATTATGAAAGAACATCTTTTTATAAGAATAAAGTTATTGGATGGGGAGATTTAGTTGAATGTTTTAGTATTACTGAGCCATATAACAAAACTGTTGTTAAAATATCTCCTAAGGATACAAACCAAGTCAAATTAATATCAGATGATATTATTTGTGTAGCAAGAAAAGATGAAATGGTTGGATATGATATTAGGTGTGTTCAATTTCCTGCTTTTCAGCTGGAAGGACATCTTGGAAATGTTACAGATTTCGATCATTTTGACGAGAACTATATTATTAGTGGAAGTAAAGATTGTTCAATAAGACTATGGGATATTCGAAATACCTCTAAAGTAATTGATAGGCCAGCTCATTTTTTCCCCGTGAAAGCTGTTAATTGTTACAACAGAAAAGTGATTTCAATTTGTGAACATGGTTATATTACAATTACAGAGTGTGATAATAGTCATTTAAAGAATTGTAATTTTGTTTCACTTGTGAGTGGATTTTGTTGTAGTTCTTTTAATGATACAAAACTTGTTTGTGGGACAACAAATAATTCGGTTGTAATTTTTGAAAATGAATAAGATTTCTATTATGGATAGTCATTTTATTTATTTATTTTGTTTTTTTTATGAATGACTCAGATTGATTAATAAAATGAAATCTTTCAATAACTAGTTAAAGGTTATACGGTTTAAGTAAGATAACTTTAGTTAATCAAGAATACATTCTCAAAAAGTCTTAATTTTTGTATACATTGTTTTTGTTATATTAAAATAATTTTGGAGCAAATAACTTTAAAAAAAGTTTTAAGTAAGAAAACTACAATTAGATATTAAATTTTGAATGTTTAAAAGCAGTAACAAGACACTCATTGGATGGTAATGACTCTAAGCAATGAACATACTCTGACATTACATGACGAATAAGCTCTTTTAATGTTCCAAATTTTCGTTCATCTTGATTTGGAACGTGAATGAGTTGATAAATTTGATGTAATGACATATTAAGATCAAACAGATTTCTTTCGATAATCACCATAGACACATGGGCTGCCATTTCTACATGTCCAGTATATAAATATAAACGAATAACATCAATAAGTCTTCCCATAGAGGTGAGCATTTCTATTGCTTTAGGCCAACAATTGTCATAAATATATTTTAACACAATACAAAGAAAAATATCAGTTTTAGCATCATCATCTAAGAATAATGAAGACACTACCATTGCTTCTTCAAATTTACCAATATCAATATATAACTTACATACTTCTCTATTCTGATTTAATAATTTATGTAATTGAATCAAATGAGTTTTATCAGTTGAAGGGTCATTAAATAAAGATGTAATTAGTCGTTGTCTAGATAAACTATTTCCTTCCATAGTTAATGATAACAAAGATGCTCTCATTGCATATTTAAAATATTCCTCATCATATGGACTTTTTAACACTTTAAGGAAATGAGTAAATGCTTCATTTCTTCTACCTAATCTCATTTCACTTAATGCAAAAGCATGATAGTCAATTTGTAGTTTACTTTTAATATTATAATTTTTTAATGCATTGGAATAATGTGTTGTTGTTTCATCTTTTTCAACAACATAATTTTGAACAGTAACATATGGACTTCCTGACTCTGGCAATTTATGTTCAACAACCCACTTCATTAAATTCCAGTACTTCCAATGTTTAACATCTTTAAGACGAAAGTATATTTCAATTAAACGTTCTAAAGTATCTTCATTATTTGGTATAGGATAATCAATATTCTTTAACTTTATTCCATGTAATAATAAAAAGAGAATATCTCTACGTGTTGTTGGTTCAACACAACTTAATGGTAGAGGATTCATAGTTTCTTTAAATAAACCATTACAGAGAAATAGACACATGTCAAGTACTAAAACTTCTCCTGTAGAAACTAATACCGCTGGATATTGGCTTAACCAAAAAACATCTAATATAGGAAGATTTAATCTTGTCAAATAATTAGTATGTCCACTTAAAATGCGCATTCCACCAACATCAAATACTATTACCTTTTCTCCTAAAATGATAACATTATTACAATCTTTAGTTGGGCTAAAAACAATTTTAGAAATATGTCTAATATCAGGGAGAATAATTGTTTGTACTTTATTGTTATATATTATAGTTAAACATCCTTTATTGTCTGCAAGAACCGTATATAATCCTTTTGTTGCAATAGCACTAAACTGTCCTTTTCTTACATCTTTTGTAACTATATCTTTTCCACTTCCATATTTCTTATATTCATTTTTATCTATTATCATTAATTCTTTATCATATGATACTCCAACAACTGATTTTTCTATAAATTGTATTATTCGATATCCATCAATTTCAATTTCTTCCAGAGAATTTGCATAACAAACTACAATACTTTTATTATCTCCTTTACAACATACTTTTTTTATTTCTCCATAACAATTTCTTAATTTTAGTGTTTTTTTGATTTCTCCATTTAATGGATCAATAAAAATAATATAATTTTTACTTTCTTTTGAATGTTCTTTCATTTTAATTCCATAAACTCCAACTATATCATTTAACCAAAACAATCCTTTTGGATTTAATTTTGATATCTCAAACATTCGGTATATCTCTCCTCCTTTTAATACATACATCATTCCATCTTCAGTAACACCTACAGAATATATTTGTTTAGATATAAACCAACGAATAGTAGAAGGAAATGTTTGTACAATACCTTTGATTACCATTGAGTATGGATTTGTAGTTAATTTTAATAATATTAATGGACCTTCTTGAATACGTACAATAAGATTAGAGTTATCCATAGCATCAGGAACAATAGAGACCGTAGTATATTTATGTAATCTATTGCCTTTTGCAAGCACTGAAGATATTTCCATTCTTCCATATGAACGGATTTGTACAAGATTGATAATCTCATAAACAAAAATATTTCCATTATGAGTTAATAAAGCAAAATATTTTTCATTGTATAAAAGAGTAAAATCAGCTGGTTCTTCTGGTAAATCAATTGTTGCTAAAGTCGACCGAAGAGCTGTATCAAAAATTAAGAAATGTTTTGTTAATAAAATATAAGTAACTTGACGACGAATACTTGAATATTTAAGTCGTAAAACACCTTCTTCAACTCTTAAAAGATTTGGTGTTGAAGTATCTAATTCGTATCCTTTAAATATTGAACTAGCTAAATTACAAAAACACATACTTTGTCCACCATAAATACCAAATGAACCTCTTGCGTATATAGAATTACTAAATCCAATAGGGTCTTTAAATATGTCTTTGACAACCCATTTAGGTTTATGTTTTTCTTCAGACAAAATGTCGTAACATATCAATGTTCCACTTCGATATAATACTATTAGTGCTGAAGAATTACAATTGTCCCATTGTAATCCAACAACTGGAGAATGGTCCAAAGATTCAAATTCTATTGGTTTTGAAGTAGACCATATTCCCCAAACATGAATTTTACCACTAACATCACCTGAGGCAATAGTAATGTCAGGTTTATTAGGAGAACTTAATGTAGAAAGAAAGTCATTTGTTTTAAAACAAACAGAAGTAACTGGACTTGCATGTCCATTATACGCGTAACACATATTACAACTAAGTGGATTAATAATATAAATAATACTATTAAATGCAATTGCAATTAATCCATAATCCCAATCACATGCATGAACATTTGTTGGATGTGCAGGTCCAGGAAGACATAGTGGAGTAAGTTTAGAATGTCCTTCGTTTATAAATGAATAATTCATTCCAACAAACAGTCTTTTGTTTTTCAGTTCATTTGTTATTTTTCTTTTTTTTTAAACTTCTTTCTTTTTTACATTTTCTGTTTTATATTGTTATGTAAAAATTTTGTTATTCTCTTTTTTTATTTAAAAAAAAAATGAAAATTATCAAAAAGAATTAAAAAAAATGAACTAAAATGAAAAAACATAAAGAATGGCAACAAGTGGAAGAACAGTTACTCTTCAAAGTAGTGATCTTATGCAATTTGTAGTTGATAGAGAAATTGCTAAAAATTCTGGAGTTGTTAAAAATCTTCTTGAAGATTTTAGTGAAGATAATCCAACAGTTCCATTCATGAATGTTCGTGGAAAAATTCTTGAAAAAGTCATTGAATTTATGACTTATCATCACAACCATTCATTTTTACTTGGTGATGATAAAGAAAAAGACTCAACTGCTATTGAGCCTTGGGACAAAAATTTTTGTAATGTAGATCAAGCAACATTATTTGAATTACTCCAAGCTGCTAATTTCATGGATGTAAAAGGGTTACTTGATGTTACATGCAAAACTGTTGCTAATATGATTCGAGGAAAAACCCCAGAAGAGATTAGAAAGACATTTGGTATTGTTAATGATTTCACTCCTGAAGAAGAAGAACAAATTAGAAAAGAGAATTTGTGGTGTGAAGAACTCAAATAAAAGTAGTAATTTCTTTAGTTTTTCAAATCATTTCTTAATAGTTTTTTTTTTTTTGATTAGTTATTAGGCTGTAATGATATAAACAGGTTGACTAATTTTGAATTACATTATTCTGTGATGTTAAAGGATTATGAGATGGATTAGCCTCTTTTGTTCTTTTAATGTATTGTGGTTCAGCCTCTTCTATAAATTTTGATTCAAATAATTTCATTCGTTCTTTAACACTTAAAACTGAATTGGGTGGTGTAGATATTGATTTGTGATGTTTTTCTTTTAATTCACCTTGAGCCGCAACCTCAAATTTTATTTTAGCTTTAGAAACAGATAAACGTTCAGAATCATCTTGTATTTCAGTGTTTTGAATTAATTTGTCTTGTTCGTTTATTTCTTTTGATTGTTTTATGTGTTGGTCATTTAACTGATCAACCTTTTTTGAATGTTGTCCTTGTTTTTCTTCTTTTTCACTTAAGCTATCACTTGTTTGTTCTTTTTGAATAATTTTTTCATTGATTATTTCTTGGTTTAATGATAAGTCTTGTTTGTCACTATTATTTTTTATTTGAAAGTCTTTATTTATTCCATTTTGATATTCACTTTTTATTTGACTATTATTTTCTATTATACTTTCAGTAGTAATTTGATTAATGAAATGGTTGTTTTCTTGTATTTTTTCTTTTTGAATGTCTGACTTATCAATGGCTTCAACCTGAATATCATTTTGAGAAGCTATTTTTGATGTAAAATCCATTTCAGGATTATTATTTAATTCTTTTTCTTTACTGAGTTCATTTACATTTAATTGGCTATAACAAATATCTGTGTGTATAGGATTACTTTTAGTTAGTTCATCTTGTTGTTCATGTTTTGGTGAAGGTATTATAGGACTTTCAGGAACAGTATTTGGTGATAAACTAAAAATGATATCTTCAGAAGAAAGGTCACTATGATTTTTGTTTGGAGTAGTAGAAACGGTAGAACTTGTTAGTATAACTGGAGTAACAGTTGATTTAAGATTATCAATATGATGAGTGCCAAAAGGTTCATAATAAGAATTATCATCATATGAAGTAGGAAAATTTTTCTTATGTAATGGAGAATCAAGAGTTCCAACACTTCCAACAACTTGTGTGTCTTTCTTTTTTGCTAACGTAGAGCGTGTTCCAATAATAAACTTTTCCTCTCTTTTAGTTGTAGGTTTCTTTACCATAATTATATTTTCATGAGAAGAAGAATTAATAGTTGGTCTAAATACAGGTTGAGTACACATGATAGTAGGTTTTCTTTGAACTGTATTTCTTCTAGTAAGAGCATCTACAGGATTTAATTGTAATAATTCTTTATTTTGTATACATTCATTTTCAGTCATTTTAATTACTGATTGAATTGCTACAGTGAATGTAGTTAGTGAATATCCAACTTGAGTTAAGAAATCTTCATCAGTTAAGAAACATTCTAACAATATAGAGATAGCAAATGGATGTTTCAATGTAGAATGTAATAAAGAAAATGTTAATAAAGACAATAAATCATCACTATCAAAGTCTTTTGGTAAAACATTATCATGCATATCTTTTACATCATCAATAATAGCAGTTTGTGAATTAACTAATTCAGTTCTCATATCATCAATTGTAGGTGAATTTTCTAATTTATTTAAAACGTTGATAGTTCTTCCAAACACGGTAGGGTCACTAGGATATGAAGTAGGATAAATTTTAGGATTAATTTTTAATACTTCTCTCAAATCACTTCTAATATATTTTTTCATTTGTAACTCAAATCTAAAATCATTATCTTTAGTTGTTCTACAAACAAATTCAAAAGAAACAGGAAATATTTTTTTAACAACAATTTGTGATAATGGTTGGAATAATTCACTTTGACATTTTTTTAATTCCTTATAATATTTACATAAAGCAAATAATATTTCTGCTGATGCTAATGTAGCTACTTCTGTAATAGTATTTTTGATTTGTTCGTTGCTTAAATGTTTTGGTTGTTTTGGAAATATATTTTCATATGTCATATAAATTCCATCTATTTGTTGTTTCATTGGATGATCTACTTGTTTTGTTATCTCATTATACAAACACTCTACTCCATGAACATAATCTCCTTCATGAATCATTGGCTTAATACGGTGTTTAATTAATTCTTCGTCAAACACTTTTATTTCTTTTTCTGACATAACTAAAAATATTTTTTTTAGTTCACAACGCCTTTTGGATTAAAAATTTAAAATTTAAAAATTTTTTAAAGTACTTTCTTTTTTGGATAATTCTTTGGTTTTCTTTTTTATTAACCCTTTTTTTATCAACCATAATTTTTTTATTTTAATTAAATAATTCTTTATTTATTATAAATTCTCTTATTAAAATAGAAATGATGAAATAGTACTCAGCTCACTCTGAATATCAATGAAGAATGGGTTTCTATATGATTTCTGATTACTTTTTATGTAAAAAGTAGATGTTAAAATTATTTAGTACTTGTTTTTAACTTGTTTTAAACAAAATTTGTCTTATTGGCTTCAAACCAACTAACAAATAATGTATCATTTATTTTTTTAATTGAATGACACGTCATAGACAAATAATGTATTTCTGTCCCCACGTTTTTTTGATTTTAAAAGAAAAAATACTATTTTTAGTTTCTTGGCTCTAAAATTAAAAAAAAAATAATCAAGTAATTTTTTCGCAAGTTATATTTTTGTAGACGTTACTCGTTTCTAATTTAATTTATTGATTAAAACGTAACAAGAAGTAATAAAACAATTTAAAGAATAAAAAAAAACAACTATATTAAAGAATATAAATTTCATATACCCAAATATAAAACAGCGAAATTAACAATTAACTTTAACTGTCATTTATTTTTTTTAAAAAAAAGGAATAAGAATTAATCCAATAGGAAAGTTACATAATAATGGATTTAGAAATAGTATGAATTTCAACAAGGATTAAATTAGAATAATCTTTTGTACTACTGCCAACCCCCAACTTTCAGTAAAACTAAGAAATGATAAAACTCTTCAAAATGAAGCCATCAAAATCAACAAAAGGTAATGAAAACAAACCTGCTTATTTCAAAGATGTAAGAAATTATAAAGTTTATGAACAATCAATATTCTTAGCATTATTGAATCAATATTTTGATATAACTCTAAGACTACCAATAAAACAAGCAAAAGTATTTGAACAAATATTAGTTATTGATTCAATATCAAGAGAAGAAGATTATGTTGATGTTGTTTGTTTTATAGACAAGAGATGTTCTGAAAGATATAATTTTGATTTAACTCATGGAGTATCAAAAAAAACTTGCCAACGGCGGTTTGAAACAAATAAACTAACTGAATCACTTCATTTTCTTTCAGATGTCATAGCAGAATTTGGTTATGTTCTTGAGAGAAGAAATACAAAAGGAAAAAAAGGAACTTTAAAATGTGATTTGATTGATAAAATATTCCTAAATGATAAACTCCTTTTTAATAAGGATGATATTATAAAAAAAGGAAAACTTATTAATCAGTACCTCTGTGAGTTGTTTGTTTCTAGTAGGATCACTGTGAAAAAGAATGATCTCTTTTTATCAAGTTTTGTATAAATTTATTTTGTCTTATCATCTCTTTTTCTTTTAACTCTCATTTTTATATATTAAATACTTTAAATACTCTTATTGTAATGATCCTTAAAGTAATTAAATATTTGACCATTTTAACTGGATTTGAAATGAAACAGAAACTATACTTTACTTAAAATGTTTATTCTTTCAAGTATTTTTAAAATAATAAAAATGGAAAAGATTAGAAATAATAAATTAAATAATCATTTTAATAAAACTTACTATTAAAATTAAATTAGAAACTGGAAATAATGGAAAGGGAACTTATAAAATAAAACTGAACCAGAAAGTCAAGAAATAAGAACCCTACGAATTAATGTCTGAAGAAAATTGCCTTCCTAAAACATCTATAAATAAGCTTATTAAGGAAAATTTATCTAATTCTATTCGTGTCTCAGCTGATTTTAGAGATGTTGTTGCTGATTGTGGTGTTGAATTTATTCATATCATTGCTGCTCAAGCAAAAGATGTAGCAGCTAATACAAATAGAAAAACATTAAGTACAGACCATGTACTAACTGCTCTTTCTGATCTTGGACTTGGTGATTATAATAATGAATTAAGAGAGCTTGTAGACTCTCAATTAAAAGAGGTTAGTAAAAAACCTCAAGAACCTGAAATGTCTCAAGAAGAAAAAATAAGAAAACAAAAAGAGTATGAAATGAATGCAAGTAAAAAAATAGAAGAACAATATGGTAAAGAAGCATTTCAGGCTTTAATGTCATCACTTGATCGGTCATGTGGAAATGATACAAGTAATATAACTAATATTGATGGTTTAAATTAAACTATTATTATAAAATTATTAATTTATTATTCTTTTTTTTATTAAAAGAAAAAATCTCTTATTTTTTAATTTCATGTCTTTTATTCCTCAAATTCAACAAAAATTAAATTTACTTGCTCTTAAAGATTCTTTTATTTCAGACTGTCTTCAAGAAATTCAACAAAACCATTCTGAATTACTTGCAGATATTAATTCTATAACAGAATATATATATAATATATTTTTATATAATGACATTCGCTTAACTTCTAATCCTGTTTTACGTTCTTATTCATTTGATACAAAAGAAGATATTTTGGAACATGCCATTTTACAGTGTGATGAATATAGTGATATTGGTAACACTATAGATGACCAATTAAATGAAACAAAAAATAGAGTAATGAAATTGTCTTTAACAGATGGCACTACAACAATTTATGGCTTTGAATCAAATCATATTGATGGTATTTGTATGGGAATGAAACCTGGGTTTAAGGTGGCTTTGAGACAAGTAAAAGTAAGAAGGGGTGTATTATATTTGAATAACTCAAATCTTCAAGTTTTAGGAGGTGATGTAGAAGAGTTAGTAAGATTGGAGGAAGAAAAACGTTCTGAGTTAGAAAGAAAGTATCGTCCATCATATATTCCATTAAGCGTTTGTCGTGTTGCACAAGTCCCTCTTGGTGCAGTAGATGTTTCAGAAGAAGAGAATAATGACAGTTAAATGTACTTTAAACCATAAATTCATTAATTTTAAATTAAATAATTATAATACTTTATTTGCATAAATCTTTCCAATTAAGTGCATTTGGTACAACATCAGGGGTAACCTGATTTATTGGATTTCTAATTGGTGAAACTCTTTTTATTGAATTAATACTTGTTTGTAATGCTAATAACTGTGGATTAATTAATGGAGGTTGAGTTGTTTGTGAAATAAATTGATCAATTGGAGATTGTATTACTGGTTTTGAACCTGTAATTGTATTTATAGTTTGTTGGTTGTGGTCTTTATTTTGTTCAGCAATACTAAATTTAAAGTCAGTATTAACTTGTATTGGTGGTGGTGTTTCTTTTTTTGTTTTCAATATTTTATCTAAAAATCCAAGTGGTGTAGTATTATTAATTGGATAGAATGAGCTGTTACTTTCTGTACTAACTTCTCTATTTGGTACTTCTATTGATAATGGGATATCTTGTGGTTCTATTACATTTAATTTAATTATTGGTTTAACCATTGGTGATACAGCTTCTATTTTATTCATTGCATGTTGGCTACGAATAAGATTAAGGTTATGTCTCTTTGTAGTTGTTTTATTTTGGTTGGATTGTTGTTCTTCCATTGTTAATTGTTTTACTCTTACAGCAGAAGAAACAGGACTTTTTTCCATTATAGGTTTATAACCAACTGTAGGAGATACTTTTGGAACCATGACTGGTTTATGTATAACCTTCATTCCTCTTGACTTCAAAAGAGAATTTGGAGATAGTGTTGGTGTTTTAAGGTGATTTGGGGATTGAACTGGAGATAGTTTAGGAGATAATTGCCTTGATAATTTTTGAATTTCTTTAGTACTGAGAGGAGAAACTAATGACGATATATCTGAGGTATTTTGTCCAAGATTTACTTCCAAGTTTTGAGTTGTTTTATCAACTTGACTTGTTTCTTCCTCCAAATCAATCAATTTAAGTCCATTACTTTCTTCTGACATACGTTTAGGTGGGGTAATTTTTTCTAATGGTTTATTTTCTACACTAATTGACATATTTATATTTTGGTCATTTAATTGGATAGGACCTTTTCCTCTTTGAAGTGTTAAACTAAATTTTCTTGGTCTCTCTTTATTTTGAGCATTTGACTCTGAAATTTCTAAGTCAATACCTCCTGGTTTTATTTCGTCTAAGGTTTTGCTTGAGTCTAATCGTTGATCTTTATCAATTCCACTAATATGTAAAATAATATCTTCATTATTTTCAGCAATACTAATTGGTTGGTCATGTCCAACAATAGTAATTCGTTCATCTCTTACTTTTCTTTTTCCACTTCCAATTGTCATTTGCTCTTTTTCTTTAATATATTTTCCATTAAATCGAATGTATTGATTAAACATTTCATCATTATTTTCAATAATTCTAAAAACATCTTCCCCAATATAGTTATAAATTTTAGCAAGTAAAAAACCAGCTATATCCTCGAAATTTTTTGTATTGGCTTCTCTATATATGACACAAAACATAGTTTTCATCATATTTTCATTTAAATCCCCTTTTTCAATAAATGTTTCAAATAGATCATTAAAAATTCTAAGACAAACAATTTTTGTTGCTAATGGAGATGTTACAATAGCTTGCCATAACATTTCAATAATTCTTTTATTATCATATACTCGAACAAAATATTTCATTAATAATGAAACTTCAGTAGAAATATATTGTGCAGACTTTAATATACATTCTATGAAGGTATGAGTACGTACACCTTCAAGAGTTTTTTTACTTTTTAATAATTTTCTAATCCAGTCTTGTACAATTTTAGTTAATTCTGGAATTAAGGTATAATCTCCTTTCATTATTAAAACTACTCCCCACGTCATTAGAAATTCTTCAAATATTGGTTTTTCAAAATCTAAAACTTCAACTGCCTTTAAGCATAAATCAACATCTCTTGGTGATAGAGATACTAGTCTTTGTAGATAATCTTGTGGTAGCATTTCTGCTCCAAGTCGTAATAAATCCTTAATATAAGTTTCTGGTATTTTATATAACAGTGTTAATTCTGGTGGAATCATTGTTTGTGATCGAATGATCATTGGTTGTTTTTGAGTGTCTTCAACAACCATACTAATTGTAGCACATCTATTTAATACTGTTACTACTGCAGAACCAGTTCTTGGAAGATTTTGTTTTCCTAAATCAATATTTGGATGTTCTTCCATTTTAGTATTTTCAGGGTTTTCTTGAGCCAAGCTTAATGACTTTCTTATCGGTAATATAGGAACTTCTTCCATTTTTGTAGATTGGTGTTGGTCATTAACATCTTTAATATGTTCTTCTTCCATTTTTGTTTCATTTGGAATAACTTCAGAGTCTCTTGAGACTGTAATTAAATGAGTTAGTTTCTTAACAACAGGTTTAGGTTCAGTAATGTTAGGTTCTATTATTGTTGGATGTTGACTCACATTATACCTTCTAATAATTTCTCTGCATGCTTGTTGTTCGTTAATCATTAGTTTATTCATTCTACTTTTAATAATATCCACTCCCATACTTTCAACACATTTTTCAACAACATACTCAACATCTTTTCTTAACTCAATATTTTTATCACAAATTTGTTTTAATAATGTTGGTACTAATGGTTTCATTATTCCAATATCTTTTACATTCATAGGCTCAATTATTTTTAGTATAACTTCTATTGCACTTTTTCGAATAATAGGATTATTATTTGGTTGCATTGCATAATTTAATTGATTTATTAGCACATTCATCCCAACTTCTTTTCCTAAGACTTGCATTACTTCCATAGAACACTCTCGCACACTCTTATTATTATCTCCCATTTGTTGTATGACATTAGACATAATACTAGGGATATATCTTTCAAATCCACTTTTAACATTCTTAATCGTTTGTATCAAAGTTTTTAATGCAACTGATGCTAATCCCCTTTTTGGGTCTCCAATTTTATTTTTTAATTCATTAATTAAATGATCGCATTCCATCTGATTTATTGTATTATTTTCTAAATATTTTGTTATTTCAATCAAACTTTGTGTTTGTACCTTCCAATCTCCATTTTTTAATGCTTTGAATAAATCAAAATAACTTTTTTTTAGAGTTTTCCTTACTTCTTTTTTTGGTTGTGTTTTAACACTTCTTAATACTGGTTTTGTATTAACTTTTAACACTGGGAGTTTTGTTGTACTATAACTTTTGACTCCTTTCTTTGGTGACCTTTCTAGACTCATTTTTCTTGACCAACCTGTAGGTTGCTTAGTTGAACTATTATCATTATTAATAACTTCTTTCATTGGAATAGGTGAAAGTATTTTTGGTGGTATTTCACTGATTTGTGATATTGAAGAATGTGCAACTGAATTTGTATTTACAGCACTTGGAGCAACTGACATGTATGACTCCCCATTTACTTTAAATTGAACTATTTTTAGTCTGTCTTTAGAAATACCTTCAAGGTATTTTAAAATTTCATCACCATTAACTTTAATAAATGAAACAATTGCTTCTGTTGCAGCATCTCTAATTTCTTTTTTTTGATCTTCTAGTGGTGAACAAAATAATTTTGCCCACAACTTAATTTGTTGTGTTGGTTTATTATACTTTTCGATGGCTCTTCTTGTAAAGTTCATAACATTTAAGTTACTAATAGAATTACCTTCAACTTCAATCAATAATGAAATCAAATCATCGTTATTCTTAATAATTGAAAGTAGAGTTTCTATAGCACAATTCACTACTGTTTTATTACTTTCTTTTAATTTTTTGACAATTTGTGATAAATACTGAGTAACATTTCCACCTTTTTTATCAATAGAAATAATACATCTCATTGTTGCAGATACGACATTGATATTATTATCATCCAAAGCTTTCTTTAATGTTTCCCAAAACATTACTGAAGTTGGAAATATAACTTTTTGTGCCTCAAGCTCCTCAGTAATTTTTTCAATAACTTCTTTTTTTTCTTTCCATTTTCCATTATCAATTATACTAGCAAATTCTTTTGGGATTTTTTTTTCAAGAATAGTTTTTTCAACGTTATTTTTTTCAAGAACATTTTTTTCAGCAACTTCTTCAACAACTTTTTTAACTGGACTAATAACTTTTTGTTCTTTCCTACATCTCATATTTCTTACTGGTTCAATTTTGTGTAATGGATTGTTTTGAAGATAACTTTCATAGTCCTTCTTTTGTGCTGGTGGAATGGTATTAATAAATTCTTGTAACAAATTCTCATTGAAATTAGATTTTAGACAATGCAATATCCTCAATGAACTTTGACGTGCATCTTTGTCTTTATGAACTATCCATTCCTTAAGTCCTTCAAGAATAGTTTTTAAGGAAAATACTTGAGGACTAAATAAAATAAGAAGCTGTTCTATTTCTTTAATTGCTTCTACACCTAGTTTAAAATTCTTATGTTTGGTAAGATCAACCAACGTGTTGAGTACTTCTTCTGTTAATCCAATTTCAACAAACAAGCAAAAGAGTTCCAATGTCCGTTCTTTTGTTTTAGACCTTCCTAAAAGTCCTTTTTCTCCAATGACTAAACACACTTTGTTTCCAATTTCAATTGACAAAGGATTAGAATTATCATTAATACTAAAATAACTAATCATTGTTTCAAGTGCACTCTCAAAAGCAATTGCATTATTGTCATTTGCCATTCCTTCAAAGTAACTAATATATTCTACGTATTTCGTATCTTTTGTTTGAATTAATTGATCTAATTCTTTATACCCTTTTACTCTGATCTTCCATCGTTTGTCTACCAACTTGTCTTTCAACTCAATTGGTTCTTCCACAATTTCACTTGTCATTTATCTTGTTTTTCAGATTTTTTTCTTAAAATTGTCGGTTTCTCTTTTCATTTTACAGAGCAGAAGAAAAACATTTTTCTATATGTTTGTTCCTGTTTCTATCCCAACGTTTTATTTCCATATTCTTCAATATTGAAAACCCTGTTGTGTGATAGAAAAACACTAAATACTATGAACGTTTTTATCATCCAAATACACAATAAACAAGGGAATTTTCAGTCTTATAGTTGAACAAAGGAATCAATGAAAAATTAATGTCATCACAACCAATAAGCTTTTTTATTCAACAAAATTGTAAATACTCTTTAGTTTTTTTAACAGATATAAATAACAATACTTATTCACAGTAATTTGTTTTGTTGAGAGGTGTTATCTTAAATAGTTTATTCTATCAAATTTATTTGATAGTCTTTTTATTTTAAACAATTCTTGATTATAAGCATGTTTATAGCTTATAGTCTTTTTTACAACAGCATGACTTATGACAATTTTTTTTAAATTAAGCCAAACCAATTACTTAATTACTTGTCAAACAAATCTTGATTAAATTTAATTCTTTGGTACACAAGTTTGCCATCATTTTCAAACAAAAATTATCAAGTTATTTTCTGTTAATTTTGTGACATAAAAGAAACAATAAGAGTAATAAAATGATAGCTATTGAGTGTGAAGGAAGGTTCATTATTTAGTTTTTGAAAAGAAAATAATGAAAGGAAAATGAGAAAAAGATTGAACAAATCAAATTTGTTTTTAGTAAAAAAGAACTCAAAAAGTAAAATGCAACAAACTTGTTGTAGAGACGAATCAAGTCACACATTAGATTTACTTGATTTAACTGAATGGACAACAAAACTTAATAATATATACAATAATACCATAACTATTCCATCAGTACAACAAGACCAGAAAATAGAATTTGAGAAAATAGTAAATTTAGTATGTATTGATGGAATTCTCCATATTCCATATGGAGTTATTACATCAGGAATTATTTCAGAAGCTCAACCAAATGATAATATTTATATTTGTGGAACAATTAAAACACTAACAACTATAATGAATACAATTATATTGAACAAACCCATCATACTAAATGAATTTAGTGTTTATGATATCAATGAAATGATTTATGGAATAATGGCAATGGAAATTAATAATAACGATTTTATTAATGAAATTGGAAAATGGTTAATTGACCACAAGTCAGAGAGATTAGATGATATTGCAGAAAGTTATCTAATCAATTCATTACTTTCACATAATAAAGAAATTGCATATCAACTGAGAGATCAATTAGGATTGGCAGAAAATACACAAAAAGTATTTTCATCAATGGTATTAGAAGATGGAATAAGTGATATTTCATGTTCACAGGAAAATATGGGAGTTATTGTAGGATTTGTCATTGAAAATATAATAAGAGAAGGAGGGGGATGGTATAATGAATTACAAAAACTACTAAATAAAACAATAACAAGTAAAGAATATATTCAACCATTAATCATTGGATGTTGGAGGTTATGCAATGAAGATAAATGTCAAAAAGAATTTATTGAAAGTGGATGTTTGAAAGAAATAATTAAAATAATAAAAAGTAATACAAAAGAAGATATTATATTAATTTTTATTGAAATAACGATATTATTAATGCAAAATGAAAGTAACTTTAAATCACTTGAAAAATTTGAAGTTATTGAAATTCTAATTGATATTATTAAAAAGAATGTTTCACTTAAATTAATGGAAATGAGTGGATTAAGGGCGTTATCATTATATTGTGGGTTTGAAGAAAGTAATAATAAAATGATAGATAATCAATGGGTTGAAGTTATTAAAAATATTATGGAATTATATTTATCTGACGAAGGAATTCAAAGCATTGGATTAAATATTTTTATTAAACTATTATCAACAAAAAGATGTATTTCAAAATTTATAGAAATTGGAGTTATAGACAATCTAATTCAAATATTCCAAATTTATAAAGATAATCCAGGAATTCTTTTATTATGTTTTCAAGTTTATAAAGAAATAGTTAAGAATAGTAAAGACACAAAGATATTAAATATATTTACATTAATTATTCAAATAAGTCATTCTTTTGAGAATGATGCATCAATTATTAGTGGATGTATGTTTATATTTAGCTATGTCTTTAGTTTATCCAATACAATAAATTATAAAACAGATGATAATATTAAATGGATTTTTGAATTAGCTATGAAATTTACAGAATTAGAAGATATTCAAAATGCAGTAATTCAAATAGTTTTTAGTTTAATTAATGATAAACAAATTAATATTTGTAAACTAAATAATTGTATCATTATTGTGTCTTTTCTTGTTCTTCAATCAACTACAATAGACCAAAGTATTAAAATTATGAAAATTATTCATTACTTTCTTTCTAATGGAGTTTCAAATGAACTTCTTGGTCAAGACATTTTTAATGTCATTACAGAAAAGATGAAAACAAATGACAATGAAGAATTTATAGTATATACTATTCAATGCTTAGAAGATAGTTTAAATGAAAGTCTTAGTATGAATGAAAGTCAAATGAAAAAATATGAAAATTGGGTTAATATTTGTGTTAGTAAATGTCATACTTTTAATACATCCAAAACAAATAAAAGATGCTTAATCCTTATTAAGAAATATATTGAAGTTTTTCGTTCTATTGATAAATTAGAAGATCAAGAATGGAGAGATATTATTTTTAATACTATCTCTCAAAATCAAGAAAATATTGAAACTATTAAAGATGCATTAACATTAAGAGTTGTTGCAAATCAAATACAACCATTCTTCGCATATAATGAAGTAATTCAAATTATTCAAATACTTGAAACAATTATTCAAAAAACAAATAATAAAGAATTTGATCAACTTGTTCTTCAAATTTGTATTTTATTTTTATGTCCTTTTAATCAAAATGTTATTCAAATTTCACAATTATTGAAAAAAAGTATATTATATAAAAGAATTATTCAACAAATACCTTCTATAGCAAATCAATTAAATATATCTGTTTTACAGGTATTAATGACGTCTTTAATTCTTTCTAAATCATATTCTATTTATTCATTTATTTCTTTAAATGTATGGGAAATCGTTTCTTCTTTATCTAATGACCAAGACATATCTCAATTATTAAATACAACAACTTCAATAAATTCGTTCTGTAGTTTAATTAAAAAATTACCTACTTCACAAAATAATTGCATTGGGTTTTATGCAATAATGAATGTTGCCACACTGCCAAGTCAAGATCATCAACTAATGATTCAATATGCAATTAAACTCTTGTCAACACCATCAACATCAATTAGTGAAAGAAGAAATGCAATATTATTGTTTGCACTACTCAACAATGACTCAATTAAAAGAGAGGAAAGTTTAGTTAAGAAATCATTAACCTCAATTATTAATGTATTAAGTGAGCCTCATTGCCCAGCTGATTATGTCTGTGTAGGAGTATGTGCTTTGTTTAATTTAGCTATCACACCAAGTGTTAGAACATTACTTAATACTCCAAACACTAAAACATTACTTAATAATTTAATAGTTGAGAATGAAGATTGTAAAGAAATTATCACAGAAATCTTAAAAAGGATAAATGAAGAAGGACATCATAAAGGGTTTTCATTACAAATTGATCTTTAGGAGAATTTTTTTAGTTTATTCTTTAAAATATCAAGTAAAATAGATTATCATAGTAGTTTTAAATAGTCATGAAACGTTTATCAATAAAGCTAGTAGACTTAAATGATACTAACTCATTTCATAATCTAAATTAAAGAATCTACTTGAAAATTATATTCAAGAAATAGCTTATTAAATGATATTACTTTTATTTTCTATTTTCTTTTACTCAAGAAAGACTATAAACATCCCTAAGCATAAGAGTATTTACTCATCTACAGTTTACTTATTCTTTAGCTTTTTATTGTTGAGGAGTGTGAATTTATATTCTTCATTCTTTTATTTCTAATGAATCAACAGTTTTGAAAACATTATCAATTTAAATATTCTTCATTTAAGTACCTATTTCATCTTAATTTCAAGTTTAGTATGTATTAAAAAATCCGCATCTTTTATTCTTTTAGTTTATAATTAAAGAATATATTCTCATTACTTTGTTACTTATCCATAATTTCGTTTATCATTAATTATATCATACATTTTTCTTTGATAATACCCACATTATCAAATATACTTGCGTCCTAACAAGTACATAATACTACCATCTTTACAAATACACATTCTTCTATTATAATAAATGATATCCCATAGTCAGAATAATTACAACCATCATTGAAATATTAAATATGATATTTTCTATCAAACAGTAATATCATGATTAGAGTATAACTGGTGATGCAATGATTTGACTCATTTTAATGTTTTGTGTTGTGTCTCTGATGTGCAACCTTCATATCAAAAAAAAGAATAAAGAAAAATAAAAAGCAATTAATTAAGTATTAATAAGAACTAGCTTCTATTTTCCTTCATCAGATAAGACTAACTAATTCTATAAACCTTCTTCTAGCAGCTCTACGGAGTATGTTTGATGGTTGTGATTCTTGTAGCTCTACGGAGTATGTTTGGTTGTGATTGATGCAATATTCCATGACCATCCATCATGCTTTATTACAATGTTTTTTAATTTCTTTCTCGGTGTCAATCTCAATTTTTAATTCTTTAATTA
>NW_008576536.1:0-511 GCF_000257125.1 Entamoeba nuttalli P19
AATAATAATAGAAGAAATAAAAGATGATATTATACATAAAAACAACAATAAAAATAATAGAAATCATAGAAATAAAATGGATTATCTATGTATTAAAGATTATTGTTAGTTTATTGATATGAATCAAATCAATTAATGTAATTTATTAATACAAAAATGGTGAAATCAAATAATAATTTCAACATATGAACATCTTAAAACTTTGAAAATTGAACAATTATTATTATTTTATCTCATTCTTATGTTGTGTCTTTATTTCATTCTATTAAAGAGTGGTTCTTCATTGTGTTTCAGTATGAAAAACATTTGTGTTATGTTGATTTTAGTCATAATTGAATTAATGTGAAAAATATTATGATGATAAGAATGAAACAAAGTAATAGAACAAGATGAAATATGTTGATAAATACAATGATAATTGAACATGATACATTTGATGGAAAGAAAGAAAATAACATTTCATGAAATGCACATTGATGGAAATAATTTATCAATGTATTTGTAGTTGTAA
>NW_008576537.1:0-3258 GCF_000257125.1 Entamoeba nuttalli P19
TAAATCAGAGATAAAGTTCATCATAAAAAAGAATAATAATTAGAATATCAATTATTTTGTTTTTAGTCGTGAAAATATTTAAGAGTCTACCAACAAATACATTTAATAAAATAAAGGATTTAGATTTACCACATAACAAGTTTATTTAATCAACGACAAAACACCTAAGAATGATTAGAATTAGACATATCAAATATTAATAAACTATTTTTATATTCAAATCAATTTTACTGATACATTTTTTTAAGAAGCAATGTCCATATATAAATTATATACATTATGTCAATATAACATATTTAATACATTCGATTATGAATTTTAAATGCCCAATGAAATACCTAATAATATTTCTTTTAGATAATTATGTAAAATTATAAAATTATAACGATGTTAATTAAAATGTTGTGATTCTTTCAAATTCCTGTATCATAAATAACTAAATTGTGTTTATTCAATCCATTACCTGTGTTAATACCAATAAACCAGTTATGAGCAGTAATAAAAAAATTAATTTTAATATTATTATTTTTCTTAATTGTATTAAATAACTAATAATTCCAGTTACATAAATAAACTTTTTCAATAAATAATAATGTCATATCTTCTTATATATAATACTTCTTTCTAATATAAAACAGCTTTGAAACATTAAAAATGTAAAAAATTGTTATGTAAAACATATAGAGATATTGAGGTATTTTTTAGAAAAAAAGGAGTATAAAAAGAAACTGAAAAAGAAGACAGTAATGTTCAAACCATTATTTGCACAAAAGCCTATCACTAAAACAATTTCTATTGAACGGTATGAACAACGAATTGACGATACATTGCACAAATGCTTTAATATTCAATCTTTTAGACCTCAGCAACGAGAAATAATACTATCAACACTACAACATAAAGACACACTTGTCATTATGCCTACTGGTGGTGGTAAGTCATTGTGTTTCCAGTTGCAACCGGTATTAACAGAAAGAATTACAATTGTAATATCTCCATTGATAGCGTTAATGCAAAACCAAGTTGATGGATTAAATAAACGAGGAATTACTTCATTTATACTCAACTCTACACTATCAAAGTCAGAAGCTACGAAAGTGTTATCAATTCTTAACTCATCTAATCCTGAATTGTATTTATTGTATGTGACACCTGAACAAATTAAAACTCAGCGATTCCAAAATATTATGAAAAAACTTTACTCAGTTAAAAAATTAGGGATGTTTGCTGTTGATGAAGCACATTGCATTTCACAGTGGGGACATGATTTTAGACCATCATATTTAGAACTGTCATATTTAAAAAAAACATATCCAGACATCCCAATTATCGCATTAACAGCAACAGCCACATCAAAAGTAAAAGAAGATATAATCAAATCTCTTGAATTAAAAAATCCCCAGATATTTACTTCTTCTTTTGATAGACCGAATATATACTTTAAAGTTATTTATAAAGACTTATATGAAACTCCTATTCAAATTCTAACTCAAATATTACATCAACACGAAAAAGAAGGTGGAATCATTTATTGTTCAACACGAATGGAGTGTGAATTAATTGAAAAATATATTAGCACTAACGGATATCCAGTTGCTAAATATCATGCTGGTATGAAATCAGAAGAACGTGAAACTATTCAAAAAAAATGGGAAAGTGGTGAAGTGAATGTTGTAGTTGCTACTATTGCATTTGGAATGGGAATAGATAGAGGAGATGTGAGATTTGTTATACATTGGAATATTCCTAAAACCATTGAAGGTTTTATGCAAGAAGCTGGAAGAGCAGGAAGAGATGGGAAACCAGCAGAGAGTATAATATTATTTAGTAATGATGATTTTGAACGAGAAGTTGCTCTTAACCAAGAAACAAGTGAAATTATTAGAGAACTATGCGTTGAATGTTCTTGTAGAAGAAAGTGTTTATTAAAATATTTTGGAGAAACTACATTTAAACCGAATAAAAGGTGTTGTGACCTCTGTAATGAAAATACAAGAGTGAAAGATGACCTTGAAAAATTAAGAATGCGTCTAATAAAAAAGAATACAATTAGAGTAAAACACCCAACACCTAAACGGTCTCCTAATGGTAGTCAATGTAGTGGATTTACTTTAGCCTCAAAAATTTCTAATCAAAACTCATCGTCTCAATTTACAACAGCGTCTCAGATGCTTGAAGAACAAAAGAAAAAAGAAGACTTAAAACCTAAAAAGAATAAAACAAATGACCCTCATTCAAAGAAGATTACTGACTTCTTTCAAGTAAAGAAGTAATGAAATTAATGTACATCAAAGAAAAAAAAGAGGTGAAGTGATTTTTTATTTATAACAAACCATAGTATCTCATCAAAAAAAAGTTACTAACTCAAAAGGATATTTTTTTCAGTTTTTATTAAATAAAATTATTTCATAAGAATATATGTCTTTTTTATCTTCTAGCAGAAAAATAAATGTTTTAGTTAATAATTTACCAAACCTTAATTTAATAAAAAATCTAAGAGATTAATAAAACACCACTCTTTTGCTATAGCTAAATTCTATTTCCAGTTTTTTTAACTTCATCACCAAACAGACAATAATGAATTTATTTTGAAAATTAAATTTCACGTCTTAAACGTATGAATAATAAACTTATTATTTAAACAAAAGACGTTTTGTCTACAGAGTTGTAATTATTTAAATTAAACAAATACCTTTAAAGAATAATGAACAGATAATATCTATCAATCAAATATGTTTATCTGGAAAAAAGAATTTAAAAAGTAAAAGCATTTTATTATGTTATTGAATTAAATTAACCTACCTTTCTATTAGAATAAATACTATAAATTTTATTTTTGTACAAACACCCTAAACAAAAAACATAGACATAAACAATTCAACTAAAATAAATAGGTTCAGTAGTATTTAATGAAAAAGATTTTAATAAGTACAATAATTCATCATATACTCCATTGCTATTAAGAATAATATCAACTTCTTTTTGTTCTTGTATTGAAGGCATTACATTAGTCGGACAGAAAAGCGAAAAATCATTAAGTAATGAAATAAGTGTTTGGTCTTCATTGTTACTGTTCATTTTTCTGGAATATTTTGGTTTAATTTTTTCAGTAGTTTCGTTGACGTTTGTCACTTTTTGAAGAATAGTCTGACGTCACCATCTTTTCAATAGGTACTTAACAACCCCAGAAATAAAATTAACAATCTTTAAAATAAGACTAATCTTATTTCTTATAAAGCGAATAATCCCATTGTATTA
>NW_008576538.1:0-4121 GCF_000257125.1 Entamoeba nuttalli P19
ATGAAAATAAGTAACTGGAAATATTCAATGGCACAATAGAAAAGTAACACAAGAAAAGATAAAATATAATTAATAAATAAAAGAATAAAATGAGTCTAATAAATGATATGAATAATGATTTATATCACAACAAGAATGGAGATAAATAAAGAAAAGAAATGGTTTTAAAGAAATAAAGAATAATAAAAATAGAAAATTAATACCAGTAGTAATTTGAAACAATTGAATACAAATTTGAAATAGATAATATTAAAGAAGTTAAAAAACAATATCGTTAGAAGTATAAAAGATGTAATTGTGTATAAACTTTATCATATATAAACATGTACAGTAAAGATGCTAGAAGAGGGACCATAGATGGGATTGGTCTCAGTTGATCCAGTAACAATCAAACCCAATTCTATTAATACGTAATTATTTGTTTTATTACAACATCTTTTATTTTTTGATGTATTTAAAACAAGAATATAGATTCAATTTTTTGAATTTTCTTATATATAAAAAAAATATTAAAAATGCAGAAAACGAATATTTGAAAAGTTAAGTTTTTTGTAATATTAATGCAGTTATTTGGCTTTATTTAGAAGAAAGTTCAAAAAACTTGATATGTGAAGTTATTTGAATATATTTATTGGAACTATTTCAAAAAACTCTTCATTCATTAAAAAAATGGCTTCTCAATTTACAATAGAAACAAACAAAAAGTTTCTTCAAGAATATGACATTTCTAAAGAGGATGAGTATTTGGATGCATTTAGAGGGTATTTTGCAAATTTAAATGGTGTTAAAAACCAAATGAAATTTGAAGATATTATTAAGTCAAGGAAAAGCATTGCTGAGATTAATAGAGAATGTCCAGACACAGTTAATCCTTCATTCTGGAAGAAGTCATTTATAGACAAACTAGAGGGTGTTTATGAAGTCATTCCAAACAAATTATACCAAGTACGTGCAGAATCTCTTGATATTGCAAATTTAACTGCTTTAAAAGGACAAACTGGATGGATTATCATAGACTGTATGTCAACTGTAGATTCCTCAAATAAAGCATTTAAATTAATAAAATCTACTGTAGAAGACCTTCCTGTATCTGCTGTTGTTATAACCCATTCACACTTTGACCACTTTGGAGGATATGATGCAGTAGCAACACATGACACTCCTTTGTATATTCCAGAAACTTTTTATGAATCATTATTTGATGAAAGTATATTTGCTGGAAGTGCTATGTCAAGAAGAGCAGAATATATGTATGGAACACGCCTTAATGAATCAAAGACAAAGTCAAGTGGAAATGGATTAAATCCAAATCAAAAGAAGAGTGTTTCAATACCACATTCATCTCATACTATAATTATCAAAAAGGATAGTACTTATATAATTGATGGAATTACTTTTGACTTTATTCCTACTCCTAACACAGAAGCACCTGCAAATATGATGTTCTACTTACCTGAATTTCATGCACTTTGTTGTGCCGATAATATGCCACAAACTATGCACAATTTATTAACTCCAAGAGGAGCTAAAGTTAGAAGTGGAAAAGTTTGGAGTCAATACATAGATAATACCATTGTAAAGTATGGCAAAGATGTTCAAATTCATTTTGCTTGTCATAACTGGCCTTTATATGGAAATGAAAAAATTGTTAAATATTGGAAAACAAACAGAGATTTGTATAAGTACATTCATGATCAAACCCTTCGTTATGCTAATCTTGGATATTCACCAAATGAAATAGCTCAATTAGTCAAATTACCACCATCCTTAGCAAACAAGTTTTGTTGCAGAGAATTTTATGGTGTTTTATCATTTAATATTAAATCCCAATACCAATTATATCTTGGATGGTATGATGGTAATCCTGCTCATTTAAATGAACTTCCTCCAAAAGAACAAGCAATAAAATATGTCCAATGCTTTGGAGGAGAAGAAAAGGCTTTCCTGATTGGTAAAGAGGCATTTGATAATGGAGACTATAACTGGGCTGTAACTGTGTTAAATCATTTAGTGTTCTGTAACCCCAAAAACCTTCGTGCTAGAAATTTACTTGCTCAAACATATGACCAATTAAGTTATGTTCAAGAATCATTAGCATTTAAATATAGTTATTCCACTGGTGCAATGGAACTAAGAGAAAGTGCTTATCAAAAGCCATTAAATCCTGCAGTTGATATTGACTCATTACCACTTTATTCTTTTGGTAATCTTCTTTCTGTATCAATAAATTCAGAATTACTTGAAGGTATTGAAGGAGAGATTAAACTGATCACAACTCATCCAGAAGAGTGTATTACATTAATTATAAGTAATTGTGTTTTACATTCTAGAACAATACCTTCAGAGTCTAAGTTTTTTATAAAGATAGAAAGAGTATTGTTAGTAAAGTTATTTACTAAAGAAATTAAATTGAATAAATTAATAGAAGGCAAAAATATTGAAACTAATTGTGCTGAATTGATAATGCAGATAATTGATGCTGTAGATCTTTCAAGGACTCGTTATTCTATTATTGAACCAAAATACTAATTCAATATTTTGTTTCAATTATTTTAATAATTATTGCAACAGATTGTAAAGCATTTGAAATTCAATAGAATATCTTTCAGATTTTTGGTTATTTTCGAAGTGCCGAAATTCTATTCGTTAGACACATTCCTATAGAAACCCTATTATTCTAAATTCTATTTCAGTAAAATCCATATACTTCTTTCATTTAGATTTGGTATAGCTTATTCTTAATGCCACGAGAAAAACCAAGAGCAGATGAAATAGCTATTGAAATGATGTCAGTTTGTGAAGATGAAACAGAGGTTGAACAAGATCCAAGAGAATTATATGAAGAAGAAATGAAAGAACAGCAGCAGATAGATTGTAGTAAACAACAAAAAGAAGTTGTTGCTATAGAAGAGTCAGAGAAGAGAAATATTAATAAACATTTTTTCTCAATTCAACCAAACACTCAAATTCCAGTTATATCTTCAAATTATATAGCCCCTGTAGATACTTCAAGATTACTTGTGTTGATTGGAAAAACTAAAGCAACATATCCAATAATGAAAATGTTTTCTTTATCAGTGCTTGCAGGTATGCTTCTTTCTGTTGGAGGATTACTTTCTATTACAATAGGAAAAGGAATTCCATCATCTGACATTGGTATTCAAAAAATAGTTTTTGGATTTTTTAATAGTGTTGGTCTTAATCTTGTTGTACTTTGTGGTGGAGAGCTTTTCACTTCTAATTGTGCATTTCTTGTTCCTGGATTTATGGAAGGGTCATATTCTAGATGGTTATTTTTCAAGACTCATTTTGTTGTCTATTTTGGCAATCTAGTTGGTTCTATCTTTGTTTCTACTTATTTTGGAAAGCTTCTTGGATCATTTGAATCTCCAATGTATCTTAGTGCAGTAAAACAGATTGGAGAAGCTAAGGTAGCAATGAATTGGGGAAGAGCATTATTAAGTGGTATAGGTTGTAATTGGCTTGTATGTTGTGCAGTTTATTTCTCTGCAAGTGCAAAAGATCTTTTATCAAAGTTGGTTGTGATTTCATTCTTAGTGTTAACATTTGCAAGTCTTGAATTTGAGAACTGTGTTGGAAACATGTTTTTATTATCGCTCAGCCATATGTATGGTGGTAATTTTACCCTAGGTCAATGGATAGTAAATAATCTTATTCCAGTTTCAATAGGAAACTTTATAGGTGGTACTTTCCTGCTAGGAATACCTTTATGGTATGTTCATGTATCAAATGTTTATAATATTCCATTTCTTGATCCACTTTATCAACAACCACTGGCTAAAACACAATAATTCCATTGTTTCTTCTCTTTCATTCCAATATTTTGATATATATAACACAAATTGTTTATTTAGAGTAATAATTTAAAAGAATTTCATAAAAACAAGATTTGCTCTATTTTTATAATTCATTGAAATGACACGTGTCGATTCATATCTTCTGAAATTCATCATTATCAATAATAAACCAAATTGATAATAATTTAAAATAAAATTGTTGATGTGGAAACAAAACAGAAAAAAAAATCTATCAAACAAAGAGAAAAAAAGAGGCGAAAAAGAATCTTCTTAAGAATAATGAGATTAGAGTTTTGCGTAGTG
>NW_008576539.1:0-333 GCF_000257125.1 Entamoeba nuttalli P19
CCCTCATCAACAGGATTCTTTGGAAATGGGTTTGATAATTACCAAAGTGAATATGGACAATTCTTCCAAGAATGGTATTTTGACTTGTTATTAAGTCATACAGATAAAGTTCTTTCAGCAGCAAGAAATGTGTTTGGAAATACACTTGCACTTGCAGGTAAAATATCAGGAGTTCATTGGTGGTATAATGACCAATCACATGCAGCTGAAATGACAGCTGGATATTACAACTCAAATGGAAATGATGCATACAAAACACTTTCTAATACATTCAAAAATAATAATGTTAGATTTGACTTTACCTGTCTTGAAATGAGTGGAACTGATGGAAAT
>NW_008576540.1:0-374 GCF_000257125.1 Entamoeba nuttalli P19
CACCGTCATAACCAGAAAATAACTTGGAGATTCAAAACATGAATTGTAGTAATGTGTGGTGGTGTTTCAGACGTACCACCTTCGGTCTCCTCTCATATACCATTTAAAATGAATAAATAAAAAAAGTAGATAACTAGTATTAATAAAATTGTTACTAGTTCATTGATTATTGGATATTAATCACATTATACATCATTGAAATAAATATTTGTATATTATATAGATATTTTTCTTGTTTTGTGAATAAATCATTTTATTTTGTTTTATTTCTTTTATATTATTGTCTTTTCATTCTTTTTCTATTTATGTTCTTCTTTGACCTTCAATTTTAACTTTAATGAACATTTCTTTATTTTCTTATTTTATGAATGAAT
>NW_008576541.1:0-339 GCF_000257125.1 Entamoeba nuttalli P19
TACAGTATATCATCTGTGCATATCTATTTTCATTTAAATAAGTTATCAAAGTGAATTAAGTCTTGATGTTATTCCTCTTCGTTAATACTATAAGTAGTTATAATATTCACACTATGGTTTGGTTACACTCATTCGTTTAACTTCACTATTGTACATAATTTCTGGTTACAGTATGAATGTTTTAAAGTAACTTCTTTTTAATTCATTTAATTGTTTATTCATTGATTATCATAATGCCATTAAATCTTGATACACTTTCATTCATTTCTTTTTTACTTCTGGTTATGGTTTGTGTTGTTTATGTTTTATTGTTGTTGTAATTATTTTTATTTTTCATTA
>NW_008576542.1:0-2221 GCF_000257125.1 Entamoeba nuttalli P19
CTTCTTCTATTTTCTTTTGACTATTTCCATTTATTTATTATGTTGTTTATTTCTTTATTCTTTATAATTCCTTTCCTATCTTCAATTTTTTATGTTTAAATTTAAATACTTTTCAAATATGTTTTATTTCTTCACTATTATGCCTCTTCTTATTATCATTCATTCTTATCATTTTTCTTTTAATTTTAAATACAACAGTGTAAAATATAGTTAATTATATGTTATTACAACTTGCTTCTATTCTTATTTGTTTTAATGACACTAATCACATCCATTTACTTCCCACTAAAATCATTCCTTTTAGTTATCATATCCTTTAGGTTTTCTAGAAGTATTAGTAAAACACCTCTTTATTTTATTGATTCCTATCAATATCTTCTTATTCATTTTTACTTCTTCCTTTTTAATCCTTTTGTTTGATTTATACTTTATTTTGTGAAGGAGAGAGAGTAAACCATTACCACTATATTATTATGACTATTTTTAACCATATTTTATCATATACTTTTCAGATGATTATAATTATTTAACAACATTATCATCCATTCTAATTAATAATTCATTAATAAACCAAAATATAATAATTGTGACTAAATTAAAAATTGTAAAAATAAATAATTTTTTAAAGCGTAATGTAAAATTATTTATTCAATTTTTTATTCAATGATAATATTACAAATTTATTTTTATTTAATTATGGTTGTATTTCAAACTAATAATAAAAAAAACAAACTGTTATGTTAAATTATTGATAATTTTCTTCATTTTTTAAATATTTTCTAATTCATTTATTTCCATTAAATTAACTGTAAATTTTATGTAAAATTACATAAAAGCAGTATTAATAATATAAAATTATCTTAAAATGAAATAATTAAAACAATCTTTATGTAATATTCGATAAAATATTTATTTTTAATTTTATTTTGTTGTTTTTCGTTCAGATAAAAATATAATATGAAGAATATTTTTAAAAATGTAGAAAAGAACTTATTTATTTCAAATGAAAATGAAAATGTTGTTACTAGTAAATAACTTCAATTCATCAAATGGATAAATAAATATTAACATTTTTAATTACTTTTAAACATTCACAGACTGAAACTAAATACAATCAATGAATAGTAAACAAATTAAATTATTTGTTAAATGAAATATAAGTGATTGAAAAGTAAGTTGTGTAATTTCAACATGAAGAAGAATGTTTTTAAAGAAAATAAATAATGGTATAAAATCAGAAACTAAAGAAACAAAAAGAGTCGCATGGAGAAAGTGATAGAAGAGATGCAATTGTTATTGAGAATCTTGTAGTGACAAAAAAAAACAGAAAGAATAGGGAAAATGTATATAACCAAATAGTTGAATATATTTATCAACAAAAAGAAGTTCAAACAATTAACAATGTTTTGAATTTCAACCAAGATGTTTATAAAACAATAAAAGAATGAATATTTGCGACATGTTTGTATTACGTTGAACAAATGGTATTGTTCTATTCATAAAGAAATTTCTTGAAAAAAAGAAGAAAAACAAACAAAAAATGAAGATGATACGTGTAATGTTATTAACCTCAATTAGTATAGAAGAAGTTGAAAAGAGACATTAGTTATCAGAGTATTACTGAAGAAAAGACAAAAATATAGAATCATTAAACAAGAAAAACATACCCAAATAAATAAAATAATAATAAGAAATAAAAGAGTGAAATACATTGGAGAAAATCATTGAATTAATTGTTGAATTGAAAGAATTGAAACTAAATAAATTATTCTTTCCTAAAAAATAATACGAATAAGAAAAGAAAGAAATTAATAAATAAGACACTAAACTACTAAAATATTTTCGACGATAAAAGAAGATATAGAAATTGCTGCCAAGGAGGAACTAGAAAATAAATTGTCAACATTATTCATTATAAAGAAGAAATAATTAAAAAAACAATATGTATGTATAATAATGGAACGCTTTCAGAAAGATTATGGGACATTATTTATACAAAACAGTTTGATGAAGTAAGTTTAAACCATTAAATAAACTAAATGAATTTTAGTTTAAATTTATTTTCAAAAAAAAATAAAATAATTATAAATTATGATAAACAGAAAAGTTATGTTTTAAATAAACAATGAATTAAATAGAATAAATAACAAATGAAAAAGTTGATTAGTGTAAGAAATATGAATGTTACATTATATTTTATTCATTGAAATATTGATTATTT
>NW_008576542.1:2231-3189 GCF_000257125.1 Entamoeba nuttalli P19
ATTATTTTATTTCATTTTATTTAAATTGAGTTATTCTAATTAACATTCAGTTTATTACTTTATTAATATTAATTATTTATTAATGTGAAAAATACAACAAAGAGTCATTCTTTCTTATTTATTTTATTTATTCACGTTCTATTACTTTTACATATCTCGTCTGTCTTGTTATTCACTACTTTGTTTTGTATTTTTGTTGATCACCTTTGTTGTTTTTTACTTTATTTCTCATCTCTTCTTTATACCTATATTCACACAAAACATTGTTTGTATTTCATAATTCATTGTAATTAAATATAAATAAATTTCATTGAATATGAATATGAATAACTGAAATGATTTTATAACAAAATGAATCATTGGAAGAAATTTAATTGATATCCATTGTTAATAAATAATCAAACAATTCCACTTTGTTAGATTGTTTTGTATATTTTTAATTCTCATTTGATAAGTACAAATTCATTCGGAGAATCCGATGTGAATTCTATTTACCAAGAATAAATAATTAAACTTAACATAACTACAACTCAACAATTTACAATTTGATTGATTAGTTCTCTGCTTTTATTATTTATTTGTATGTTGATAATGAAAAATAAATATTAATAAGTTTATTCTTAATCTTAATTGATGAAATGATTTGAAAATGATTTATTATTATCTTTTATATTGTTATATTCTTTCAAATAAAGTGTCGTTGAATCAATACTCTTTTCTTTTAATAATCGATCTCTTTTTAATTTATTTTACTTCATCTTGTTATTTTTATCCTTCTTCTTTATTCTTCATATTCTATCATTATTTTCTTTGTCTTTATCCACTTCATTATCAATTCTAAAAAATTGTTTCGTCAGAATCAATACAAATAAAATCATGAATGATTTAAAAAGAAAATTAGAATAAGGAAGAAACAACAAATGAAATGTACCAAATAACGATATTAATTTAGAATAAA
>NW_008576542.1:3405-17058 GCF_000257125.1 Entamoeba nuttalli P19
TTTGACACAATATAAAAATTTCATAAAAGAAAAACATAAATGAAATATAATAAATTGATATAAAGAATAAAATGAGTCTAATGAATGATATGAATAATGTTGAATATTATAATAGTAGTTGATTGTATTTGAATAAAATAAATAAAGAATAGAATAAAGAAAATAGAGAAATAAAGAGATATCAAAAGAATTGAAATAATAAATTTGAGTCAATTGAATAAATCCATAAAGTATTATATTAAATATAGAATTGAAAATTGAAATTGACAATGTTGAAGAAATTAAAAATTTGTTATTAAAAACTTGATGTGTTTTAATAAAAATTAGTTCTACCACAAATAAACATACTCCTTAGAGCTTCTAGAAGAAGGATTATTGAATGAGATTATACTATAATGAACAAAGAACAATAGAAACTAATTCCATTTATACTTAATTTATTGCTTTTTATTATTTAAATTTCAATTTTTCTCTTTAGGAGTCTAAGTTTATTTAATCAAACCATTGAAGTATTTTCATGCTATCAACTGTAAAAATTGAATCATTTGAACAAAAGTAATTTGTTCCTTTATCTGTTGGGTCAGTATAGTATTTCCAAAAACGTTCATTTGAAACTAAGAAGCTATTAAATACTCCAATGAATAAGAAGCCACTAACAGTTAAAATACTTTCATTGTCTAAATGAATTTTAAGGATTGGAGAAATAACCTTTCTTTTAAATTTCATTGGGTTGTGATATGGGTTGTTCAAAGAAAAAACAAAGTGATTATAGTCTTTTTTGGAATATTCTCCCATTTTTTTAGGAACAACTTCATGAAAAGAACCAAATACATTTCCATTCCAGTCTTTTATGATAATCATAATATTATTTCTTCCACAAATAGAACTCCAAATTTCTTGGTTTAAAAAAGACTTTTTCTCAGAGTCATAAATTACCAAATACTGACGTTTATGACAAAAAGAAGATAATGTTGTTGTCATTAAATTAGATGGTTGGTTTATTAATAGTGTATTAATTTTATTTTGGTTTGTGTGTACTGATTTTTTGTAAGACTCAACATCTTTTTCAATTTCTTGTTCAATTTCTTTCTGAGTTTTGGTTTCTTTTTGTTCTTTTTTAAGGTATAATGTAGGAGTGATTTTTTGCTTACTGTTTTTTAATTTTTCTTGATAGTTGATTGATTCACATTGATGTTTTGTATTTTTTATTGTTGGTTCTCCATAGAGATTAATATTTCCATAATTAACTATATTCATAATTAATACAGCGTTATTAGTACTATGTTTCATTTGATTTTTTATGTTTCCTGTCATGATATCTCTTTAAAGTTTTTTTAAATTACAATTCTTTGTTCTGTTCAATAAAATAGATTTGTGTTATAGTTAAAAAACTATTTAAACAAAGAAAAAATTTATAAAAAACTAAACAAAAAATGTTTTAAAAAAATCAAATTAATTGAGTTTGATGTATTTGATTTACTCAATAATTAGTATTTCATCATATTGAGAAATGAATGGATCACTTTCTTCATCACGTTTTATTTCTAATGAAATAATTTTTTTTTCAAACATTATCAATTTAATTATTCTTCATTTAACTTGTTATTTGACTTTTATTTTGATTTTAATGATTATTATAATAATTCATTCTTTCTGTTGATGTTTTACGATGAATATATTAATAACACTATGACTTTGATTAATTTTATTTATTATCAACAATTACTTTTTTTTATAATACCAATATATTCAACTAAAAACTATGAACATTAAATATATTTATCTGTTGGAAAATAAATAAGTAAATAAATAATAACAATAAGATACCAGTCTTGAATAAGCATTATCTTACTAGAGAAAGTGACATAACCAAAAAATAACTATTATTAAAAGATTTGAAGAAATTAAAAATAACAGCAATAATTAAAATTACTAATTCATATGAATTTTTACTTTGAAAATTGGTTTAAATATAAGTTAAAAGTAAAAAAAAATAGAAAAGTAATAGAACGAAGTTACTTGTAATATGTGGATGGAATTTCTTTCAAGTCATCTGGTAATTCTTTCATTTGTACTGCAAATCTTGATTGAACTTCTTTCAAAACTTTTTCATCTTCTTCAGTATCAATAAATGAAATAGCAACTCCTTTAGTTCCAAATCTTCCAGCTCTTCCTACTCTATGCAAGAATTGATCAGAGTCTAAAGCCATATCAAAGTTAACAACCAAATTAACTTTTTCAATATCAATACCTCTTCCACATAAATCAGTTGAAACTAAAATTCTACTTTCACCCTTTCTGAATCTCTCAAACTCTCTTTCTCTTAAATATTCTTCCATCCTACCATAAAGAATACCACATGGATATTTTTCTTTCTTTAATCTTTGAACAATAGCTTGACAACGTTCTTTACGATCAGCAAAAATAATAGCTTGATTGAAATCAATTTCATCTAATATTTCTCCTAATTTATCTTGCTTTTCCATGTCTTGTAATTTTTTACTATATAAGTGAAGTCCATGAAGGAATAACTTTTCTCCATCATCAATAAATACCTCAAATGGGTTCTTTAAATACTTACGACATAAGGCTTTATTTTGTTCAGAAATAGTTGCTGAAAACATCATCACTTGTTTATTCTTTGAAGAGCTCATAAACAATGACATGATATCAAGTTCAGATTTAGATGAAAGAATTTTATCGCATTCATCAATAACAAAGGTATCAAGTTTACTAAGATCTAATGCCCCAGAATTATTTAAAGAAGCTAATCTTCCTGGTGTACCAACAATAATAGTTGGTTTTCTATTTTTTAAATCATCTACATCATTTGATTCTGGATTTCCTCCAATATAACTAGCTGTTTGAATATCTTTACCAATTGACTCAACAAGTCTTTTTTTCATTCTATCAAATTCATTTTGAACTTGTCGAGCAAGTTCACGGGTATGACAAATAACAATAGCAGAAACATGATCCCCTAAGAATAGCCCTTGGTTAAGAATTGATAATACAAAAACAGCTGTTTTACCCATACCTGATTTTGCTTGGCATAATATGTCTTGACGTAACAATGCCTTTGGAATTACTTGTGACTGAACTTCAGATGGATGTTCAAATCCACAATCAGTAATAGATTGCATAATTTCTTTTTTCAATCCCATTTCTTGAAATGAAACTGTACCGACATAAGTGTCTTTGTTTGATGGTTCAACTTGCATTTTAAATGTTTCAGATTGAACAAAATCAGGAATTTGCATTGTTGGGTCAGTCATTGGGGTTGTTTATATTTTTAAGTTTTATATTTTTTAAACCCCTCATATAAAAAAAAACAAACCTTTTTTTTTACTTTTTAGAAAAATTATGAAACACTATAAAAGGTTGAGGAATAAAAAACTAAGAAACATCACTTTATTGAGAATGAGTGAAGAGATTGTATCACAACTTAATTCTTTATTTGTTAAAGATGAAATAAATGATGTTGAATACGCTTCGTTGATTGATAATCTTATTCAATATAATGATCCAAGAACAAAAGAATATCAAATTTTTATTAAAAGTAATTTTTTGAAATTAATTAAACCATATGACATTGATGAATTTATTTCAAATTCAGATTATATTACTTCTGCAACAAAGGGAGCTTCATTATTATTAGATAATCAAGAAAACGAATCTTCAAAATTTAGCACTATTCCATTAAAAAGAGAAATATTAGTTTCTGATGAAATTCCTGTTATTAAAAAGAAACAAATTACTATTGATGATTCTGTTCCAAACCCACCTCAACCTAAAAGAATTCAAACTAAAAATGAGACAGGATTTCAAACAGCAGCAGAAAGGTTGTATCAAGATGAAATTAGAAAAGGAAATAACCCACAAAAACCGAAGAAAAAATTCCAACCACCTTATAAAAAAGATAATATTCAAGAAAATAAGGAAAAACAAACTAAGATTAATAAACAAAAGAAAGGAGATGAAACAGAGGATTGGATAGAAGATGTAAATGGAGTACCATTAGATGATCCACGATTAATTAATAATGACCCTTCATTATTAACAAAGATAGTTCATGAGATTTTAGATAAATCTCCAAAAGTTACATGGGACGAAATAGCAGGATTAAAAAATGCCAAAAAAATTGTGCAAGAAGCAGTTATTTGGCCAATGTTACGACCTGATATTTTTACAGGACTAAGAGCACCACCAAAAGGATTATTATTATTTGGACCACCAGGGACTGGAAAAACAATGATTGGTAAAGCAATTGCAAGTCAAAGCAATGCCACTTTTTTTAATATATCAGCGTCTGCATTAACAAGTAAATGGATTGGAGAAGGAGAAAAGTTAGTACGGGCACTCTTTGCTGTTGCATCATGTTATGAGAGAAGTGTTATTTTTATTGATGAAATAGATTCGTTGTTAAGTGCTCGAAGTGAAAGTGAACATGAGTCAAGTAGAAGATTAAAAACAGAATTTTTAGTTAGGTTAGATGGGGCAGGAACAGACGATGAACGAATTTTAGTTGTTGGAGCAACAAATAGACCACAAGAAATAGACGAAGCAGCAAGAAGAAGGTTAGTAAAGCGATTGTATATTCCATTACCAGATATTGAAGCACGAATGACATTAGTTAAGACATTATTAAATAAAGTAAAAAATGAAGTAAGTGAAGAAGAAATTAATATTATTGGAGAGAAAACTGATGGTTATTCTGGAAGTGATATGAAAGAACTTGTTAAAGATGCTGCATATGGACCAATTCGAGAACTTAATTCATTACAAATGAATATTATTGATGTAGATACATCTCAAGTTCGACCCGTTCAATTAAAAGACTTTATTGATTCATTGAGAACAATAAGACCATCAGTTTCACAAGATGATTTAGTGGAATATATAGATTGGAATAATAAATATGGAAGTGTAAGTTCTTAAATGTAATATTTTTATAATAACCATTTTTTTGGTATTTTTTAAAAATAAAGAAATAATTCATAATTGAAAATCTAGAAAAAAAAAAGAACTAACAAGAATAAAAAGATCTGTTATAATGATTGAACTGTTTGTTCTTTAATAAAGATAAAAGAAGTTATTAACGCTCATTATTCAGTACTCCAATTCAATATAGTAAAGGAAAAAAAGGAAAATTTAACGAAGGAAGTATTTCATTAATTAATAATAAAATTATATGTTTAAAAAAAGAAAAAGAGGAATTTACAATTGATATTCAAAAAGCTATTTTAATTAGAAATGGAGATTTAATGAAAAAACTTGAAGAACAACAAATTAATAAATCATTTCAAATAAATACTGAAAAAGAAAATTATATTTTTTTATTTAATGATTTTGGAAAATTTATTAATTGGTTAACACAACTTGGATTAAATATGAAAATTAGTGGAACATATGGATATCCACTTCGTGTAGCATGTTTAAAATCAGGATGGAGATATCCTGTTCCATTTTTTAGAAGTATTCAATATTTAAGATATAATGGAGGAATTACCACTGAAGGAATTTTTAGAGTTTCACCAAGTAGAGATGAAATGATGGCTGTTAAAAAAATATTAGAGTCAGACACAACTTCTCAACCAATTGATTTTGGAAATGTTCGTATTGCATCAGCTGTTTGTAAAAATTATTTATCTTCTTTGGATGATCCAATTATTCCATATTTTAGATACGATGAATTTGTTAAGTGTGGTAGATGTGTTGATAAAAAAGAACGTATTAAACAACTAAGAAAATTTCTTGAAAGTCTTCCATCAATCAATAAAAATTGTTTATGGTATTTGATTGATTTTTTACACTTAATTTCAATCAATAAAGCTATTAATTTAATGGGACCAATGAATCTTGCAGTTTGTTTTGGACCAGCTTGTGTTAGAAATCCAGATTTAACATGGGAACAAAGTGCTAATGATCTAAACTTAATTCAAAATGCATTTGAATTAATGATTGAATCTTATGAACAAATATTCAAACATATTAAAGAAGAAAATGAAATGATCTAAAAAGAAATGTAATGAATTTATTATTTTTTTTTTAATTTGATTTAAGAAGAGAAAGATCTAAAGAACCCATTAGTTGTGGAATGTGATGATTAATATAACATTCATTAAATGTTTGTTCTGGTGCAGAGAAACTAAAACGAACATAAACATCTGGGTTTTTGAAATAAACATATTTTATCATACATTTTACTTCATCATTTTGAATTTTAGTCTTACAAATATCACACCAACAATCATATTTTCCATATTTCTCAGTTTTTTGAGAAATCATTTGAGTTGTTTTTTGATTTTTTAAATTTAATCGTTCCATATTAATAATATCTAATCCTGTCTCTTTTGGAACTCCTGTTAATGGAGTTACATTAATAAAAAATCTACATATTGCCTGTTTATCAATAAACATTGATGGAAGAATATCACTAATTAAACCATATTCATCAGCTGAATTAATTGGTAGGAAAGATGGAGAAAGAGAAATACTATATTCCGGATTAAAATGAAGATATAATGGAAATTTATCTTTTAAAATTAATTGTTCATGACTATAATTTGAAAGAATAAGAGTAAATAATGGAGTTATATTTGCATTTTCATGAAGTAACCCAAACCATACTGAATAGAATGCATTATTATATTGATGATAAGCAAGATAATGATTTTTAACTCCATAAATATTATTTGGTGAAATAAATGAAAGAATTATCCATGAAATAGAATTACAATTTAAAGTAATAGTTGTTGTTTGAATTAATCCCCACATTTGTTCAATTCTTTTTTTAAATATTTTTTCTGATGAAACAATATCTTTTCCAAAACTAAGATTAATTGTATTGATAATATCATCATCATAAATTTGAATTGTTCCAGTATAAAATACACCATTTCTTTTAAAATGATTTGGAACTCTAACTTTAAAATCTTCTTTATATATTGTTTGAGTTACAACTCCATTGAGTATTAATTTATGTGATTGTTTAACATTAGAAAGATCAAATCCTTTAAGAATTTCTATAAGTTCATCAAATGAAATAAAAGTAGTTGACATTAATTCAAAGAAAACTTTATTATATTCAAAAAATAAAATTCCCATTTTTGCTTCTTGTGTTTGTTTTGAATAAAAGAAAACCTTTAATTTAAAAGGTATTATAATATCTTTCCATTCCCCAATAACTGAAAGAGAATCATTGGGTCCCATAAATCCAAAACTTTGAAGTTCATTTATAATAATATCATTAACTGTTTCTTTAATTGATATATTTCTAACTTGAAGAAAAAAATTTTCGTTTTCATGAATAAAACGATATTGTTCTGTTAAAGATTGTTCACCTCCTTCAATTGTAAATTCATCATTATAAGTAAATGTATAAGAGAATAATTTTGACAATAATTTTTTTCCCATTTAGTAAATGTTCAAAATATTGAATTTTTAGTTTTTAATAAATAAAAAGATGAAGAGAAAAAAATAAAATTACTAAAAAGATTGGTCCTTGAACAGACCCTCCAAAAATTCCTTCATCTTCAGTAAATCTACTAACACGGTTATCTTTAGTAAAAGGCGAAAGATAAGATCGATCTTGTTAGTAGTGAAGATTACTAATTTCTTATTTCAATTATTTAATTTAATAAACATTATTTTTCTTTTTAAAAAATTATGGGTTTTTATCTATATTTTTTTTTTTACGTTTTAATTATTTGTGATTATTTAAAAATATAATACTAATCTAAAAAAATATTATCTCATCTTAAAAATATAAAAAGATAAATGGCAGAAGAACTTATTCAACAATTAAAAGAAAATGAAAATGGTTACATTGATGATATTTATAAAAATCATTCTCATCAACAAATTGAAAATACTACATTACAACAATTAAAAGGATTTCTTGCTGATAAGTCTGATGAATTAAAACAAGCTGTTTATGATAATTACCAAGAATTTTTAGCTATTACTAGAAGACTAGAAGAAATTGAACAAGACTTTATGACAATTCACACACAATTTAATGCTATAGGAACTGAACTTGATGAATTAAATCAACATTATGCAACTGAAATGAGAGAACAACAATCTAAATTAGATAAATTAATTACAGAACGATCTTCATTTCTTAATATTTCTAATTCATTAAATAATGAAAATAATGATATGACTAGTAAAATACCACAACTTAGAAAAGACATTAAATATATATTAGATGCACCAAGTTTACTTCAAGTATATCTCTCTCAATGGAATTTTGATGAGTGTATTAAAATTCATGATAATGTTAGACATTTACTTAATAAAAATAATGATTTAAAAAATGTATTAAAAGGACATGTTGCATTAGACCAATTTGAAGAAATGATTGATCATATTGTAGATAAATTAAAAAAGAGATTATTTGATTTATCTTTATCATCTCGTCAAACAGTAGTAATTATTAATCATTTAAAAAAAGTAACAAATGAGGAAAAAGCTATGTTAATTTTCTTAGATGCAAGAACAAAAACAGCAAAAGAAAGAATTGAAAGAGAACTTCATTCTGAAAACTTAAGTTTAGTTACTCAAAATGTTTGTTCATTTGCATTTCCATTAATTAAATCTACACATAGTGTATTTGTTACTTCATTTCCAGTTGCTCCAACATCATGTTTTGCATCATGGAATATTTCCTTAATAAATTTTGTAATGAATAGTTTAGAAAAGAAAATTGCAAATAAAGAAGTTAAACAAAATTCAATTAAAGTTGATTGTGTTGATAAAATTATAACATTATATGATATTGTTCCTCAAGAACTTTCATTAGTATTTATTGTAAGAAAATATTTATCTAATATTGTTCGAAGTTTATCTAAATCAAAAGATGAAATTGATCCTAAAATGATTCAAAAATTAACAAGTCATGGATTTGGTTTTCCATTCTAATTTCACTTTACTTCTTTTAAAAAAAGTTTTGATTTTTTTTATAAAAATTTATTAAATTATTCATCTTCACCTCCAAGCATATGATATTGTTCAATGTAATTAGGGTCTTCTCCATCTGAACAATCTTCATCTTCACTTTCTTTTTGTTTTATTCTTTCTTCAATTATATGGATTTGAATTAAATTATAAGAGATGTAACAAATTAAAATAATTATGAGTATAGAAATAATGAAAAACAGAAGAACAACGATATTATTCATAAATTTTTTTTTTTTGAGTTATTTTTTTTTAAGAAAAAAAAGGGTTTATATGAAAACAAAAATCTTTTAAGAATCTAATTGAAGAATGAAATTAACATTCAATGGAAGTGATAGTTTAAATAATGTTTATTCAAGTATTGAAGAAGTTTATAAACTTGTTAATAAAAATGATTGGTATCAATTAGATAAAAAAGTATGGGATAATATGGAAAGTAGTGATAAAGGAATGGTTGATGGATATACCAAATTAATTCCGATAGATGAAAGTAATAGTCATACTTTTTTAAGAAATATTTTAATTAAAATGAATTGTAATATTGAAGATTGTTTAGATCTTGGAGGTGGAGTTGGAAGAGTTACAAAAGATGTATTATCTCGTTATTATAAACATATTGATGTAGCTGATCAATGTTTAGTTCATGTTAATAAAGCAAAAGAATTAAAAGAAACACTTCCATCATTTAATGATGCATTTGTTTGTGATATGCAAAATTTACAATTAAATAAACAATATGATTGTATTTGGATTCAATGGTCAATTCTTTATTTAAGAGATGATGATTTAATTGATATGTTAAAAAAATGTAAACAACATTTAAAAGAAGGTGGAATAATTATTATAAAAGAAAATGTTGGAACTGATGGATTTTATTGGGATCGTTCTGATAATTCTTTAATGAGAACAGTTGAACATATGACTCATTTATTTGCACAATCAGGATTACAAACATTACAAATTAGAAAAGACTTAAATTATCCAACACAATTTTATCCACTTTATGCTTTTCTTCTTCAATAATCAAAAAAGCAATTTTTTATTATTATTTTTTCATTTTACTTGCAAATGCCTTCCAACTATTTTTTTTTGTTTCTAAATCCTCTTCTTCTTTTTGTTGTCTAAATTATTTAAATATTAAATTGTTTAAATAAATAAACAAAAAAAAATAACAAACTTCATAAGAGATTTTAACTGATGTCTTTTTTTTCTTTTAAGTAATAAATCTTTTTCAGTGTCATTAGGTTTTGGTTTTGTCCATTTAGGTAATTCAGTAATTGTTTTTTTAGGAAGTTTTCTAATTTTAATTTTAGAAGTATTTATACTTGATAATTGTACTGAATTAATGTCACTAAATGGTTTAATTTTATCTAATGAAACAAGTTGATTATCACGAGGACCAAATCTGACCCAATACATTTGATTATTTGATGGTCTTGTAATCATTGCAGCAAACCATCCATTATCTCTTTGACTCCATGCAATAACTTGGTCATTTGGTTTAAAGTAAATGGTTTTTGTTTCATTTGTATTATTAGAAGAACTGTTGTTTGTTAGTTTTAATTCTTCTTTTGAAGATAAGATTGTCAAACGGTATTGTTCTAATTGTTTTTTCAATGTATTAAGTGTTGTTTCTGCTTCTTTCTTTAATGAAAGAATTTCTTCATTTGTTGAGTCCTCAACTAATAATTCATTAAGGTCTTTTAAGTCTAATTCTTGTTGAGTGATTGCGTTTTCTAATTGTTCAATTTGTTCCATTTATTTTTTTTTAGTTTTAGTTTTTATTTTTTTATTTTTTATAGTTATTCTATGAATTGAAGGTTGAACATGTTAGAAATATCACTAACATTATAATAAATCAAAGCTTTGAATTATCAGTTATAATATGATTATGATGTTGGACTTACTTAGAAATTATCTTATTCATTCTTACATAGATGAAAGTGATTATTATTTATTATGATGAAATTTCATTTATTATATTAGAAGAATGGGTATTTGTAAAGATGGCATATGGTTTACTTGTTGGGGGAGTGAAAGATATTTGATAATGAATGGTTTAAATTGAACTTATGAGTATTATCGAAGGAAAAGGATATATTGGGGATGGTTAAAAATAAAAGAAATTAATCATAATAATACAGTAATAATAACATAATAACATGTTCATTCATTACAAAATAAGAAAATAAAGAATGAAGAAGTTTTAATATTCATTAAGCTTCAAACAAAGATGAGGTAATTCCTTAAATGAAGAATAGTTAAGTTAATGAAGTTTGAAATGATATTAATTCAAAGGAAATAAGGTGTGTTGAAGAAAATGAAACATTCACTTCTCAACGTGATGAAAAGCTAAAGAATAATTGAATAAATGATGAATAAACATTCTTAAGGCATAATGAAGTGGTTATTCCTTGATGAACAAAGAAGAATAGAAAATAAAAGTAATACCACTTAATTGATCATTATTTATTCTTATTAATATTGGTTGTAGTTATTCTATTATCATTGAGGTATTTTCATAAAACAATGATATTTAGGGTTCTATTTTTTCTCTATTATTCTAATTTTGATCAAAATATTCTTTCCATCGTAAACCGAAAAGAAATGAAACATGAAAAGATTAAGGAAAAAGAAATTAAAAAACAAAATTACTTCAAAAAAGATAAAATTGAAAAAAATTGTATAGAGATAATTACAAGATCCCAAAATACTCCATGTTATTCGTTTTTTTTTTTAGTTTTTCATAATGAATTTTTCTATTACTTTTCTTGTTCTTTTTCTATGAATTTTCGTTATATTTTATATTAATTATAATAAAAAGAATAATAAAAAAAAATTCAAAATCATAGTTTAATAACATTGAAACTAAAAAATCGAAAATTGTAAAGAAAATTCATAATTTATTGTAACTTATAAATGGAAAGGAAAATATAAACTGATAATTCAAATGAAAACAAACTTAGTAAAAGGATCTCCTACTTTTAATGAAATTGATTCAACACCGATTGAAAATTCATCAGAATATAAACTTAAATTATGTTTTTGTCCATTATGTTCAACAGGTATAACAGCACTAGGAAATAGTGATGGTAGAGGAATAATTTCATGGCAACATATTTGTAGAGTAATTCTTTTTTCTTTAACTGTAAAAGAAAATCCTAAGAAATTCTTTTCTTTAAAAGGTGATATGCTTTGGTTCGTAGTTGATCATTGGTTCTTATTTGGAAAACTTCACCAATTTAGAACAAATCCTAATAAATGGAAAAAAGCTTTTCTTGATGCTTTAAGTCATTCAACTTATTTTGAAAGTGGAACTGGGTTTTTAAAAAAGCCTGGTTATTGGAAATTAACAAACACAGCTGTTCCTTGGGATGAGAAAATAGATTATTTTTCTGAATCAACTAAAACAAAATTACAATTACCTATTATACTTGACCATTCTTTAACTCATTCTACATTATCTTCTTCTTCAAAATCTAAAATAGAAAAATATTGTATTGACGCTTGTCAATCTTTTAACAACGCATTATCTTCATTACAAAATCAAATGAAATTTTCTAATTCAACTGAAAATTTTGCACTTATGCATCAATTGAAAGAAGTTCAATCTATTATGCTTAAAACTGAACATATCATTTCTTCTATTAAACAATTAAATGTTACTTCTCAAATTATTTCTTCCTCTTCTTCAAAAGATGCTTCTTCTAATTCTTTCTTCACTTCTTCTGATCAGGAAGAAGAAGTAAATCCTTTTGATAGTTTTAATCCTCAATGGTGTTAATATTTGTTCATTCTAATTGTTTTTTATTATCTTTTTCTGTTTCATCTTACTTACTAAAACATTATAGTATCTTTTTTTTAACTCTTATAACGAATATCTTCTAATATGTCATTTTTACTTCATTTGGAAGATATTGTTTTCTTCATTTATAATAATTTGAAATTTGTTTAGTATTTAAAAAATATGACAATTTTAAAATGACTTTTTTGATTGGATGTTTTATTACCCTTTTTTGTATTTTTGAGTTATGATTTAATGAATTATATTATTGCTTTGTTTAGTAATAACTTTTTAAGTACAATTGTATTTGAGAATATACATAACCATTTGATTTTAAGTTGAAATTGAAAGTTCTATAAAAAGATTTTTCTTTGGTATATCATTCTATTTTTATTCTTTGGTATTTATTTCATCAAAGATGTATGTTGAATTGAATACATTTGATATTCATAAAGAATAAAAATGAGTTATTCTTTCCATTCTCTGTTAAAAAAAGTATTTGTACGTTATAGAATAATATATATAGCTATACACAAACTTAATATTTAAAAATAACAAAAGTATATCACTTAAACAAAAGTAATAAGTCTTAATAAAGAATGAATTAAAAAGAATATAATGTAATAAAAATGAGTATGAAAGATGAATTATACTTACTACTTTTATAGACATACAGTAAAAATAATAAGAATAAAAGTATATTAGATATATTACAGAAATAGATTATTTTATTGAGATGACAAATATCATTCTCAACTTATAATTTAGTTCAAAGAATTAATAATTTGTAATTCATTATTGTTAATTAGACAAAGTATTTTTTAAATAATTAATTATAAAATCATTAATTATAAAATCAAAGATAAAATCAAAGAAAGAAAATGGCAACGAAAAAAAAGCAAATAATT
>NW_008576543.1:0-338 GCF_000257125.1 Entamoeba nuttalli P19
ACATTATTAAGAAGTATTTTGAAATTATGTAGTAAAATTGATTCAATGTCTGATATAAATGCAATGACAAATAAAAATTTAGCTGTTTGTTTAGCACCAACTTTAATGACAATTAGTGAAGATGTAAATTCAAAAACATTAGATTTAAAATCTGGAGGAGATGTTGTTGGATGTATTGAGATTATTACTTTTATTTTAGTTGACTATCCTCATATTTATCCAAATGACGTTGATGTTAATGTTACTCGTAGATCAAGGAGAATGTCTCAAAGACTTGTCACTTGTCTTGCTGAAGGAATGAATGAAGAAGAAGAAATTTATAAAGGAATAGAACAAAT
>NW_008576544.1:0-914 GCF_000257125.1 Entamoeba nuttalli P19
GCAGTATAGTCAGGTGTTCCTACAACAGAATATACTAAATCACGAGAACGATGTTTATAATCATGCATTTGTTTCATAGTAGTTATACCAAGGTCTACTTTTATTTGTTCTTTTTGTGCTTTTTCAATAAGACTTTTTAATGTAATAGAAGTATCAATTCTATGAAATCCAGTACAAAGTCCAAAATCAGTTAATTTAATATGACCATCATATCCAATCAATATATTGTCTGGTTTAATATCTCTATGAATATAACTCAGTTTGTGAATTGAGTCTATAGCAAGGAATAACTCTGCAATATAAAATCTTGCCATTTCCTCTGTAAAGATATCTTCTTTAATTAATAATGACATCATATCTCCTCCTCCTAAATATTCCATTACAATATATAAATATTCTTCGTCTTGAAATGAATAATACATTTTAACTACCCAATCATTTGTAAAATGTGTTTGTGCCAATATATCTCTTTCAGCCCTAACGTGTTCAATTTGTTTTCTTTCAATCATATCTTTCTTTTTCATTAACTTCATGGCATATACTTCATTTGATCCTTTTCTAACAACAAGTTTAACTTCTCCAAATCCACCTCTTCCAATAACTTTGATAGTTTCAAAATCTTTAGGTGATAATTTTGCTCTCATAAATCTCATATACTCACTTTCTTTTTCATTTAATTCCTCTCTCAATTCATTTTTATCTTTTTCACTTAAATTTGAATTCTTTAGATAATTCTCTAATATTTCTTTTCGATTTTTTCTTTCTTCAAGATATTGTGTTTGTTGTTCTCTTTGTGCAACAATTTTCATCTTTGCTTCTAAACTAGCATCAAGTGTATGTTGAGATGGCGTTATACTCATTTTATTTTTTTCCTTTTTTCAAAGTTCTTTTAACTTTTTTTATTTATTTTTTTT
>NW_008576545.1:0-156 GCF_000257125.1 Entamoeba nuttalli P19
AATTTGTTGTATTTCTTGCATTTGAAAAGGATCTTAATAAATATTAAAGATAAAAATACAATTAAACAATATATTGATAAATAATTATTATACCATTTCTTATTTTGTAATCAATTTATTTATTCATGTTTTTCTTCTATTTTATTATTAAATAAT
>NW_008576545.1:201-1237 GCF_000257125.1 Entamoeba nuttalli P19
TCATACACATTTCTTATTTTGTAATAATTTTATTTATTCGTGTTTTTCTTCTATTTTATTATTAAATAATATATAATTGGATATATTTATTTTTTCTTATAATTATTCATTTTATCTTATTTCTTATTAATATTATTATAAGTATTATATTCTTATTTATTCTTGTTTGTTATTATTATAGTCCATTTGTAATTATTATCTCAAATAAACACTTGTTTTGATTGAAAACCAATTAAAACAATTCATTTTACCTTTAAAATTAAATTAATGATAATATTATTATTTAGAATGACATTCAATTGTTTTGAAATGTTATTTTAATATTAAAATAATATTTATATTCAAACAGCATCTATTTCTTTTATTTATTGTACAAATGATTTTATATAATAACAATTAATACATGTTATATTTTCTATTTAATATATTCATATCATTTGTATGTATTATATTTTAATTTGTATTTTCATTTTATGTTTTAAAGATTTTTTGATAATATTTTATTTTGATTTTGATTCATATTGTTTAAATAAAAGAAAAATATCTTTAATGTAACTTTATATTTATTCTGATTGTTATTTATGTTTGATTTTCTTCTTTCTATTTTATAACATTTATCAACAAAGAATATTATGAAATATGTTTATTTACATCATTAGAAAACAGTATAATTGTTAATTTACTTCATATTCATAAATGATAAGAATTATAATAGAAATTTAAATCAAATAATTGTTAATTATTGATTTATTTCATTTGTTATTTATTCGTTATTCTTTATTGTTTATGCATTTATTTATGTTAATTGTATGATTAATGAATATTTTAATTGTTTGTTTTGATATTCTTCATAAAATATCATTATTATAAAATAAAATATTCAAATTATATTTATTTCATCATTGTTTATTTCATGTGATTGTTAAATTAGTTTATTTCATTTTATTTATCTTTGTTTATATTTCATTTCTTTATTCTTTTTTTCTATTTCTTTATTTTTCTGTTTAATTAAAAATTGATAAAACTTAAATTATTT
>NW_008576545.1:1312-1405 GCF_000257125.1 Entamoeba nuttalli P19
TCTTCAATTATAACACAACACAAAATGTTGAATCTTCATTACTTTTGTTTTCTGTTGCAGTTTTACTACTAACTTCAATCCATTCTCCATTAA
>NW_008576545.1:1415-1852 GCF_000257125.1 Entamoeba nuttalli P19
GATTTTTCTATTAATTCTAACAAGTTTATTTCAAATAACCATTTATTGAATTATTATCATTCTTCAATTACATCACAACACAAAATGTTGAACCTTCATTACTTTTGTTTTCTGTTTTAGTTCTACTACTAACTTCAATCCATTCTCCATTAATAACTTTTCCAATTTTCGTTATTTTATTAATTCTTCTGATTATATTTATTTCATATGTTATATCAGATTTTGTTTCTTTTATTGTTTTACCTTTTTCTTCTTTTTCTTCATAGTCAAAGTCTTTATATTCACTGACTAATTTCTTAATTTCTTCGGTATTAATTAATTCTAATCCTCTTCCCCATTCTATCATTTTCTTGATTGCAGCATTTGTTCTTTCATTTTTACGATCATCTTCATCTGGTTCTGAATACACAAAATAAATTGGAATATCAATGGTTTCA
>NW_008576545.1:1862-2127 GCF_000257125.1 Entamoeba nuttalli P19
ATTAATTTCTTCGGCATTAATTAATTCTAATTTTCTTCCCCATTCTATCATTATCTTGATTGCAGCATTTGATATTTCTTTTTTAGGATCATCTTCATATGGTTCTGAATATACAAAATAAATTGGAATATCAATGGTTTCATTTGTTCCATTCATTTGTTTTATAAATGAAATTAAGTCTTCTTTGAATTGTTTTTTCTCAATTTTATCCTTTTCTTTTCCAAACGAGTTAGGACATTTAGTCCATACAATACAAACATGTTTC
>NW_008576546.1:0-467 GCF_000257125.1 Entamoeba nuttalli P19
TGAACTTTAGAAATGATTTGGATAAGATCAACAAGTCTGTTGGAATATCCCCATTCATTATCGTACCATGAAACTAATTTAACAAAGTGTGGGTTCAAAAGAATAGTAGCAGCTGCATCGAAAATTGATGATCTGTTATCATGGACAAAGTCTGATGATACAACAAGGTCTTCAGTGTATCCAAGAATTCCTTTCATTTCTCCTTCTGAGGCTTTCTTAATAGCAGCTTTAATTGATTCAACAGTTACTTCTTTTTCAAGTCTGCATGTTAAATCAACACATGAAACATCTGGGGTTCCAACTCTGAATGACATACCAGTAAGTTTTCCATTAAGGGATGGAATAACTTTTCCAACAGCTTTAGCTGCTCCAGTGCTAGCTGGGATAATGTTAGCACAGGCACATCTACCAGCTCTCCAATCTTTTCCTGATGGTCCATCAACTGTCTTTTGAGTAGCAGTAGTAGC
>NW_008576547.1:0-299 GCF_000257125.1 Entamoeba nuttalli P19
CAAAAACAACAAATAATATCATTGTTGAAACTGTTCCACATTGGTGAAGTGTACCATCATCACATTTATCACATTCCCATTCTTTCTCATGTGTTAATCTTTCTTCAGTATTACATTTATCATTTGGATATTGATTTAAATACATCCATCCATTGTCAACTTCATAATTACAATAATTATCAGAACATTTATAACATTTATCAGTATAATAGATTCTCACTGTATTATCAGGGTGAGTACAATTTTCATCATCATCAAATCCCATAAATCCAATATGTTTTGGTGCTTTTTTAATTTCA
>NW_008576548.1:0-1196 GCF_000257125.1 Entamoeba nuttalli P19
TTGAATTTGATTGATTTCTACGTTAAGTTAATTATTTTTTTTAACTTTGCTAACATAAAGGAAAAATAAAAAGTGTTATTAAGAAAGAGAGTTTCGTGATTGAATCATATCAAAAAGTGACAATTTAAATAAGCCATAAACTCTTGTTATTCGTAGCGCCCAAGTGCAACGAATTGAACATGAGGATATCTATCTTTAATGATACTGTAATTTTGACAGAATCCACTTCTTTTCCTCATTTCTTCTAGCGCTAAAACGCATTTATTAAATAAACCAATAATCACTCTTGTTTGGGATCTTTGTTGAGGGTCTTTTATAATTTTTAATAGATCAAGCATATTTGACTTTGTACAATACAACTCAAAGATTTTATGTGAAACAACACTTGGATATCCTTTTAATAAAACAATGTTAGAGTTTCCAACTATTGAATCAGTAAATACTTCACAGAGTAAACGATATTCAATCTGAAAACAATATTTTGGGACTTTTTTACAAACACTTGTTGTTGATATATAAAATTGGGTATTTAAATCAGTCTGTGAAATATGATTGATATATTCATTGAGAATAGCTGTTTTGATAAAAGAAGGCTTTCCTGAATATGGTTTGTTTAATTGGACTTCTTTTATCGAAAAAGGATTTATTGATTCCTTAGTATTTACATTGCTTGTTGCGACACTTGTTGACGTATTTCTCTTCTTCGACATCAGTTCCTCAACAAGTAGCTTTTGTTTGTGTTTTATTTCATTTGAACCATTTTCAAAAATCTCTTCGTCAACTTTTTGACCTCTTTGAGAGTATTTTTGTGATAAAATGAGCCGTTCATTGGAAATATCAATTTCTTTTTCTAAGTGGATTACTTTTATCTTTAACTCTTCACGTTCTTCAGTTACCCTTTTGATTTGTAAACTGAGTTGCTCGATAGCTTTTTGTTGCGACACTACTTGCTTCTCCAAAACAGAAACAGTGTGACTAATCAATTCTTTTTCTCTTTCTGCCAATCGCAATTCGACATATTTTTGAAGTGATAGTTGTACCGAATCTCCCATTACCAATTTGAGTTGTGTCTTATTTTCTTTATTTTATACTGGACATTTCTCTAAATGTTAACTTTCCATCTAACCAAACTGTTTTTATTGAATTTTAAAAATACATATATCCCTTCAACCTTTTCGCAGTTTTTTATATTTTTT
>NW_008576549.1:0-251 GCF_000257125.1 Entamoeba nuttalli P19
GCACACTTCCCAGTTACATTAGTTATTGCTGATGATGGTAAATCAATTCAAGTCCAAAACTTCCTTGGAGAAAAGAGAACTAGACACATCTCAATGTACGACGGAGTTGTTGTCAAGAAACTTGGTAAAGATGAAATTTGCCTTGAAGGAAATGATGTTGAAAAAGTCTCACAATCAGCTGCTAATATTCATGCTGCCAATCTTGTCAGAAACAAAGATATTAGACAATTCCTTGATGGAGTTTACGTCTC
>NW_008576550.1:0-1410 GCF_000257125.1 Entamoeba nuttalli P19
TTTTTTTTTTATTCTAAAATTTCTTTTTTAAAATTTAACAAACATCTCTTTCAATTAGCTTCAATCACTTTTACAGCTGCTTTCTTTGCTCTGTTCATTACCGCTAACCCTTCCTTGATTTCTTGAACTCCTTCAATTAAAATAATATCAACTTTCCCATCTAAATCTCTCATATCAGTAAATAATGCATGTGCCATTCCTTTATACTTATCTCCTGTAACTTTCATAAACAAAGTACAATCAAGACTTTCTAAACTCCAACAAACAACCCCAACTTTTTTTCCACTTTTCATATATTCATGACATAATTCAATTAGTTTTTCACTTCGTTTGTCTCCAGTAATAACAATTGTATCAACAGATGGTGCATAATGTCTATATTTCATGCCTGGTGTTGGTGGTTTTGCTTCTAACGATAAGTTTGTTGACATTTTATATACTTGAGTAGAAGGAATAACTTCACGTAACATCTCAAGTGTAACTCCTCCTGGTCTTAGAATAGTTGGGTGATCATTTCCTAACATTAATACTGTAGATTCAACTCCAATGTCACATGACCCTCCATCAATAATCATCTCAATTCTTCCATTTAAATCATCTATACAATGTCTTCCTATTGTTGGTGATGGTTTTGTTGATAAATTAGCAGAAGGTGCTGCAATAGGTGTTCCACATTGTTTAATAAATTCATATGCAATTGGATGAGATGGCATTCGAACACCAACTGTATTTAATCCTGCAGTGACTTCGTTTGGTACATTTTCATTTCTAGGGAAAATGATGGTTAATGCACCAGGCCAAAATCTTTTAATCAATTTATGTGCATCTTCACTCACATGTGCAGCTAATTTATTAAGCATCTCGATGTCAGAAATATGACAAATTAATGGATTATCATTTGGTCTTCCTTTGACTTTAAAAATTTGGTTAATTGCATTTGGTTGGAAAACATCTGCACCCAATCCATAGACAGTCTCTGTTGGAAAACAAACCAATCCTCCTTGTTGAATAATTTTAGCAGCAGGTGTAATTAATTTTGAATCGACATTATCACGATCAACTTTGACAATGATAGTTTTAAGATAAGGGTCAATTGGTTTAACTTTTGGTATTTCGTTTGCCATTTCTTTTTGAAACTACCTTTGGTTTAATCAAGATTTCTTTTCATTTTATTCTGCTTTTCAATCTTTCTAATTCTAATTTAAGTTTATTTCATTAATGAATCAAAGGGTTTTTGTTTTTGTTATATAATAATTTGTTATTATTTTAACTTTTGCAAATCACAAAAAATTTCAACATTAATAACACAACTTATTAACCAATGTCAACACGTTTATTTTATCAATATACTTGATTTAATTCTATCAAAAAACATCACATGAACATGTTTTATTTCTAATGGAATAATAA
>NW_008576551.1:0-3210 GCF_000257125.1 Entamoeba nuttalli P19
AAAAAAGATTTCAAGCAATTATTGTTGTTTTGGATATTAGTCAAATTCGATTTGAATAACACACTAACACAATGGCTAAAATGACATAAAATGTTTTTCCAATACTAGACTTTTGGAGGTATAATTATGTTATGTCAAATAAATGGTATTTGTTATATTCATAAAGAAGTTAAAGAAGAAAAAAGAGAAGTAAAGTAAGAACATATCAAAAAGTATATTTGAGACTTGCAAGTGAAACAATAAAGACAACAGAAAAATATCACTTTCCAATGTACTTTGTTAATTCAAAAAGACAAAATGATTCTAGTACTACATCTTCAGAAGATGAAATTACAAAGATGTTAATAGAGGTAAAACCAGTACTACCAATTGAAGAAGAGAGAAGAAAAAAGGAGAAATAACTAATACCAATAATAAAAGAGGTGTAGATGTTATTTGTTATTAACATAAATGGAATAATATGTACTAAGAAATTACAATAAGATGTTTGTTGTTACTTTAAATACACTTTACTAACATTGTATTATATACTCCTGTCTGACAAACGTTTTTATTGAATGTTGTATTTGTTCTGAGGTATTTTGAAGAAAAGAAGATTTGAATGAAAAGTAAAAGAGGAAAGAGTAACTAGAAGAAAAAAAAGTAGAAGAGAAAGAGAAAAACAATAATTTCATTGCTTCTATAATACACATAAACATGAAAAGAAGAACATCAAAATGAAGAATTTGAAAGAAAAAAAGAAATTGAATTAAACCACAGTAGGCCAAGACTTAATCACTAATAAATGATTAGTTGGTTGGCAGGCAAAAGGAATTGGCTTGTTATTTTGTGGAATCTTTGGTAGTTGATTTCCTTGGTTTTTAATTTCTAAAGCGATTTTCTCAGCTAATTCTTCTAATCCATGTTTTTTAGCTGCAAGATAAGATAATTTCATTTGACCTGCATCAAATAATGATTTAACTATTTGGACTTTGTTTCCACTTAATGTTGAACATGTAAAATGTGCATCAAAATCTCCCCATTTTTCAGTCACTTTCATAATTTTATCTAATTTTTCCATTGCACCACAACTAACATATAAATAAGATGCACGAGTAGCATCTTGTGTTTTTTGATATGCTTTATCAGCATATTCTTGATGTCCAGAAATCATTGCTGCATTTCCTAATGATTTCCACATTAAAGGTGAATCTAATTGTTTACATGCATCAAATGCTGATTCTAAATCAAGACATTTTAATGATAAATCAGCTCTAATTTGTGGATCTCTAACACATTGTAATGCAATTTCTGGTAATCCTTTATTTCTAAGATACCCTACAACATATTGCCCAATAACATCTCGTTGTTCTACCATAGAAACAAGTGTGGAATAATCTTTACTAAATACATTAAGTTTAAATAAATATTCATTTGGATTAATTGTTAATAATTTTAATTGACCTTCTCTATTAACTAAGTACATTTTTGGTGGTCTTGCATCAGCTAAATACATAACACTTTCTAATTGTTTAATAACTCCTCCTTCTCCATTAGGAAGAATATATTTTAAATGACTTGTTGTTGTATAAAACATTGTTTCTCCAAAAAATACTCCACTTTTAACTTTTGCAACTTCATTATTTTTACAAACTACTTCCATTTTATTATTTAAAATAACAACTTGGCGTTTCCCAATTAATCCACAATAGTCCCCATATGCTCCTCCTGAAACTACTCGTTTAAGTGCTTTCATTTTAACAACTTTAATTACTTTTTGACTTTCAATATCAAATATAATCGCTTCTTCTTTTGTTCCAAATACAACACTTCCTAAATATGGTCCTTTTACCATTCTTTCTGGTCGTTCAGTTAATGTAATTGATCGAATAACACTTCCATCATATTTTCTTATTGAAATAGTTGATGCTCCTTTATCAAACGCTGCATATCCTTGTTTTAATCTAACACAATACCCTCCTTTAACTGGAATTCCTGTACTTTCTTTTCCATTACTAATATTATATAAATCATGTGAATTTTGTTTAGGATAGCAAACTATTAGATATTTTCTATTTTCATCTATTACTAAATTTCCTATATATTCATTAATTCCTGCATTACTTCTTTTAGGTAAATTAATTAATCCAGAATCTTTCTTCCCTGCAAATTCAAATACTCTAATTGCTCCTCTACAAAGATAATATAATCTATCATCAGTTTTAATTATTGGTATTCTTTGTTCATTTAATTTAAATATAATCATTCCTGAATCATGTCCACATCCTATAACATTTCCATTAGGATGAATCCCAATATTCCAAAACCTATCTCTTTCTCTTCTATATGAACTAATTAATGTTCTTTTTGTTATATCCCATAGTTTAACTGTTCTATCTTCGGAATTACTTATTAAAATATCACAATGTGGCATAAATTGAACACATGATACTATAGATGAATGTCCTCTTAAACAACAGACTTCCCATACTCTTGTATCATTATATTTCCATAATCTAACAGTTTTGTCATCCGATGCTGTTGCAATATATTGTTGGTTTGGATGAAATACTGCCCAATTTACTCCTAATTGATGTCCATCAATCAGAAATTTAACTACTCCCTCTCCTCGTTCTTTTAATCCTGAAATATCCCAAACCCTTACTGTCTGATCTAATGATGCTGAAACAACTAATGGAATATTTGCTTTAGGATGAAAGAATGCTGACATAACATAATGCTCATGACCTGGTAAAATTAAAATACATTGTCTTGACATCCAATTCCATATTCGGATTGTTCTATCATCGGAACTTGATATAATCCATGGTTCTGTTGGATGGAATTGAACTGTTCTAACATAATCCATATGTCCTGTTAATCTACATGTTTCTCTATGACTAGTATAACTCCATACAATAATCATCGTATCATCTCCTCCACTTACAAAAATAGGTCTGTCAGGATGAAATTGAACACTTCTCACTGGTCCTTTATGTCCTTCATAAACATGTAATAATGTACGAGTTCTCATATCCCAAAGTTGTATTTTTCCATTATGTAATGATGCTAATACCCAACTTCTTGTTGGATGAAAAGAAATTCCTTTAACTCGTGCTGTACGTGGTTCAAAAGATGGGTTTACTCTCAAACTCATTTTGATATATTTTTAAGTTCATTCTTTTTTCTTTTTCTCTTTTACAATTTTTTTTTTTATAGTCTTTAAAAAGT
>NW_008576552.1:0-3522 GCF_000257125.1 Entamoeba nuttalli P19
AATTATCAGAATCTAAAGTTAGTAAAAAAGATATTGAGAATGCAAAACAAAGGTATTTACTTAGAAAAAAAATGAAAGAAAAAGAAAATCAAATTAAAACAAATTAAATAATAAAATGAAGACTTAATTTTTAATTAAAGGTTTTATAAATTGTTTTAAATTAGTTCTAAGTGTTGGACTTAAAAATTGTTCAACTTGATCAATAACATGTGATTTATTACTTGGAATAAATGGATAAATTTCAGTATAAAATTCATTTAATAATTGAATAATAAAATTATATTGTTCTTCACTTTGAACTATTCCTTTTCTTTCATTTCTTAATGAAATAACAATTTCTGCAACAAGTTTTTTTATTTCATATTCATTTAATGCTTTTTTTATATCATTAATTTGTTTTTCTAATTTAATATCAATTAATGTATTATTATTACATTGACTGAAATCTATTCTTCCTTTTAATGTTGAATAAAAATGATGTTCATAAATTCTAAATAATATTATAAATGTTCCACTTCTTCCTAATCCTGCAGAACAATGAATAATTGGTGGTCCATTTAATTTAATTCCTTTGATTTTTCCTCTACAAACTAAACTAATAAAAAGCATATCAGTAATTTGTTTGATATTACTAGGTACTCCAAAATCAGGCCATCCTGTATAATGTATATGAATAATACTTCTTTTACTTTTTTCTATTTGATTTTCAATAATTATTTCTCTAACTTGTGTTTCCATTCTTTTAATTGTTTGTAAATCATTATAAAGAATTGATCCTACTTTGATATTAAATTTCCCATATTTTTGTTCTATTCCATTTTCTGGAAAATACCTTGTAGCTTTAATTCTATCTTTTTCTTCATATTTTGTTAACATAATAATAATTGGTGTTTCTTGTTCCCAAACCATATTATAAAAATCTTCTATGGTTGTTGTTAATGGTGCTTGACATGAAATATATCTTCCTCCAAAAACATAATTAGCATTTATATAATCTCCTGATTTTAATGGTACAATACTTCTATTATTTGCTAATACATTTTTATATCGATTTTTTGTTAAATTTGATGCTTTACAAGATAAACTAAATTCTTCGTCTTTGATAATTGCAGTATGTTGATTAACCCAATCAAATGAATATTCTTCTATAGAAGTACATGCATTTTCAATAGACATATTTCTGTTTTTTCTTATATCCTTTTTAAGTTCTTTTCCATTGTATAAAAAACCATATTTTTTATTGTTTTCCATATTGTCCATTCATAAAAACCATAATTTCATAAAAATTTTTCTTTGATTTATTCTTTTCTTGATTTTTTTCTTACTTACTTATTAATTAAATAACTTTGATATATTAGTATACTATCTACTCATTTTACATTCTACTTTACTACTTTCTTGATTTTCTTTAATTGTCTTCATTCTTTTGAAAAGTCTAAATAAGTTAGTGTTTATAATTTAAACTCCTTCTAAAATTATCAAAAAACAAACAAATTTTAGTTCATTAAATATTCTCTTTCTAAAACTGTTTCTTTATTGAATGAAATGTTTCCTTCTGATTCTATAACCATATTATCAATGAAAGGTCATGGTATGTTTGTAAGTGCTGATTCTATAATATGAACAATAATTAAATTTCCTTTAGGAATGAGTTGAATAATATTTTCTGCATTATTACATTTTGGTTTATATTGGTCAATGTCTTTTTCCCAAATACACTTTACTCTTTGTAGTTTCTTTGTCATTTTGAAGTGTTTTAATAATTCCAAATGAAGATTTATTATTTTTATCTACCAATGTATTATATAAAGCTTTATAAGATGGGTCTTCTTCATTTCCAAAACTTTTTTTAGTGGAATTAATTGATTCATTTCATTAAAGTCTATTTCTTTGATCATTTCATTGAGTTGTGATGTTATATTAATAGAATTAATAACACTCTCTTTATTTTTTGGATAATATAAGAATGAGTTAAGAACATAATCCATACCATTTTTTCATTTCTGAGTTTTCTTTATTTTCTGTATGATTTATTGTTTATGTATTTCTTTGATTTTCATCTATCTATTTTTGTACTTCAATATATTTCGTTTCTTATAAATCAATTTCTTGTTCTTGACTCTTTATTGATTCTTTCCATTCTAATTCTTTTTTTTTATTAACTTTTTTGAGAAAATACTCTCTTCTGTATTATTTTATTCTTTAAATTCATTATATTCTTCTTCAGTCTATATTTTAGCTTGGTTTATTTCTATTTCTTCTCTTTCTTTCATTTCCATTGGTTTTGTTAAAAACCTCCATGACACTGTTGGTTCTCTAATTCCAATCTAAGTTACTTCTCCTCCTTGCTCTGGTGTAATACTAATAATTGCTGTTCTATTTCTCCACCATGTAATTTCTTTACTTAAACTCTTAATATTTTCACTTAATCTTTCATGACCCAATAATTTCTGTTGTTTCATTCAATTCTCCAACATCTGTATTAATTATTTTATTAATCATTTCTATCATTTCTATGTTTAGTTGTAGTGAAAACATTATATTGGATTGAATAATTTCAATAATAGCAAATAAAATTATCTTTTTTGTTCAACTTCATTTCTTGTTGATTCTTCAAGTATCATTTTAATTAAAAACTAACAATTATATTCTAAATACCATGGTATAATCCATCAAAGGTGTCTTGCAATAAATACAACAACTTTTAATGCTTCATCATTAATAATTCTTTGTTCTTTAATAAATTGAAGTAAAACATCTCAAATATTTTATAATTCGTTTCTTTTTTCTGTTTTCTTTCATTTAATACAATAATTACTCCAATCCTCCATAATATTGAATTTTGTATTTGATGTGTTATGAAATGGCTTAAAAGTGTTTGATAACATAAACTTCATATATTCAATATATTCAAATCTTTCATTTTTATAATAATGTTGTTCTTCATAAATTGAAAGAGATAAAAGTAATTTTAATGTTTGAACTTCAATTTCTTCTGAATAATTATCATTTTGATATTTTATCATATGTTCTAATAATGGTTGAATTAACTCTGCAAGTGGAAAGTTATATAAAAACATTTTATCTATTGTAGGGAGTATTGAAACACATATTTGATTGTTATATTTTAATACTGATTGAATAATTGTTGAATAAACTTCATAAATACTTTTTTTCATTTTTTATTGGTTTGATAATTATTTCATTTAATCAATTTATTGCTGTTTTTATTGTACTTTCATATGGTTGTTCATTAAGAATTGAAATAAAAATTGGTGCAAATTCTTCATGAATATTATTTGTCCGTTTCTTTCTGTTATTTCTTCTGAATCAATAAACATTCCATTACATTTTGAATTGTTATTGTCCATTCTGTTAATGCTTCATTATGACTTACAACAATTCCATTACATGTAATTTGAATAATTTCTTTCCAAAAAATAATAAATCTTATTGATTCATATTTTCTAATTGAAATGTTGTTAATTTATTATCATTTATTTCATTTTTACCTTTGCTTTT
>NW_008576553.1:0-866 GCF_000257125.1 Entamoeba nuttalli P19
GTGAAAAGCCAATCAAACACAACTCATCCCCTCAGTTTTCAACCTAAGTGGGTTCGCGCCTCCACAAAGTCTTACCTCTGCTTCACACTGGCCATGGGTAGATCACCCCGCTTCGGGTCCAGAACATGCCACACACACCCTAGTTAGGATTCGCTTTCGCTACGGCTCCCCACACTCATGGTTAACCACGCAACATGCCACTGACTCGCAGGCTCATTCTTCAAAAGGCACGCCACCACCCCACCACAAGGGGGGGCTATGACGGATTATCAGCACATGGTTTCAGGTACTCTTTCACTCCCCTCCCGGGGTACTTTTCACCATTCCCTCACGGTACTTGATCCACTATCGGTCATGCTAAGTATTTAGGCTTACCGGGTGGTCCCGGCAAATTCACGACAGATTCCACGAGCCCGCCGCTACTCAGGAAACACAACAACCACGCAAGTGCATGTTTTCGTGTACCGGACTCTCACCGTCTCTCTGGCAGGCGATTCCACACCACTTCCACTAACACACACCAACAACAGCACCAGCCAAGGTAGAACTGATACGCCGTGCTCCTCTAACCCCGCATGCGTAACCCCTACCCGGTATCACACGCACACGGTTTAGCCTTATCCACGTTCGCTCGCCACTACTAGCAGAATCACTCTTGTTTTCTCCTCCTACGGGTACTAAGATGTTTCACTTCCCCGCGTAACCCCCCAACCAACTATTTTTCTTCACTGGCGGGTGACCACACATAACCATGGCCGGGTTTCCCCATTCGGACACCCTCGGATCAACGCTCATCAGGCAACTCCCCGAGGCTTAACGCAGCCTATCACGTCCTTCATCGGCTTAGCATACCCAGGCATCCACCA
>NW_008576554.1:0-357 GCF_000257125.1 Entamoeba nuttalli P19
CACATTAAAGATGCTAAAGGAAACACTTTCACTACTAGATTAAACAACGTCTTTGTTATTGGTAAAGGAACAGAAACTCTTGTTAATCTTCCACTTGACAAAGGAATTAAGAAACCATTATTACAACAAGTCAATGAAACTATTAAGAAGAACAAGATGCAAAAGGCTGGTATTCAAAAAGCATCAAAGAAAACAAAGAGCACCACTGAAAAGAAAGTTACACCAAAAGCTGCTGTAGAAAAGAAAGAAGAACAAGTTGAAAAGATTTACAAGAAATATCCAAAGAAACAAGCAGCACCAAAGAAAACTAAAGGAAACAAGAAAGTTGTTCCAGGCAAGAAAATTGGTAAGAAATAA
>NW_008576555.1:0-249 GCF_000257125.1 Entamoeba nuttalli P19
CATATGCATCCCTCTGAATTTATAAGTTTTATAGATTATTATGTCAACACTATGAATATTAAAAACAGACATGTCTTTAATCATTACAAGCTTATTATCATTACTAGTGTGCAGGATCCTAATTCCATTTATAGTAAGAGCTGGTCTGAAGAAAGTCGCCAGCAATGGTTGGGAAGGATGGAAATAATCCATCTTGATGATGAAGAAACCAACTCACCTACAGAATCAATAACTGAGTTGGCTTCTACG
>NW_008576556.1:0-2385 GCF_000257125.1 Entamoeba nuttalli P19
TTATTAAACAATTAAAATAAAAGAATAAAAGGTTTTTAATTATCTTTAGTCTCGGGGTTCTTCGGCTTCTTTTCCTCGTCCCCCCTTTTAACGGGCTTTAACATCGAACGCTTAGCATCATTCTCAATAATTTCATCAGCGACAACCCGTTCGTCTGTAGTAACATCATCGCATTTCTTAGAATTCTTACGTACCCAATCCGGAATAGATGTTTGATTTACGGCTCTCGCAACTTTCTTAGCAAATTTCTTATTCCACGTATTAAAACTGTTAATATTAATTCCATTTTCATCCATAAATCGCGAAATACGCTCACACCTGCGAATAGATTCCAACTTATTTCGTATAATGTCCTGTCTCAATTCATCACTATCTACCCGAGCATCATCACGCAATCTCCAGTCACAATATTGCGGATCTTTCATACAGTAATAAAACTTCTTTAATAAAGAATTTACTGCGGGTTCCTCCCGAGATTCCGTATATACATCCATAATGTCCATCCCAGCTACTTCATAATAGATATCATCATGAACTCTTCCGATCTTGCTCATGTCCGTTTCAATGTTTTAAATTTACTGTTCAGAGGGTTTTAATTTCCCAGTTCCGCTCAATGATGTAATCGCCAACTCGTGACACGCAAGAAAAAACCTCAACGCGGCATATTTAAAGTTCGCTCTTTTTTTTCGTTAAAACATTAAATGTCCGAACAAAAATTCAACGGAGAACCGAGTAAACAGGACGAACTACGCCTTAAAGAAGCCATTGAACATAACAAACCGCTACACTTTACTTCTAGATATCTCTATTTGACACTCTGGGGCGACGAAGTAGGAAACGAGACTCAATTTAAAGAATTAGTTGATAGGTTAGGAGGTGCAACATCCAATATCCAATACGCGCATATTTCACCCGTAGAAATCGACCAAGTTAATCCTAAACCTCATCAACATTTATTAATAGTTACAAAAAGACCTCGCTCATATAATGCCAGACCAATAATAATTCATTCAGATGGCACAAAACAGAAATTTTGGTACTCAAGAGTAAACTCCTACACTTCAAGAACAGGAGACATTTCGGCCATTATAAAATACATTACTAAAAGGGGTAAAGGCATGTTTAAAGGAACACCAGATGCCAAAGAAGAACTAAAGCAGACGTGGATAAATGCCTTAAATGATATGGACTCATATCACGATTATAAAGAATTAGAAAAAAATCTACTAGAAATAAATGCCGAAAAATACATTCAGCAAGAAGGAAAGATTAAATCAAGATGGTTGAGAAAAAACGCCAGAAGGATCGACATGGAAACATATACCAGAACAGACCTATTTCCCTGGAGAGAAGAAATGGAAGAATTACAAACAATAAGAAAATGGCTGAAATGCGCTTCCGGGGATAAATACCGAATGGGAAACCTGTTTATAGTTGGGCCCACTAAAACGGGGAAAACCGAGTTTGCTATACAAGAGATCTTTATGAAATACCCAACTTTTATGCTTAGAGGAGATTCTTTATTTGATACATACGATGAAGATCAACAATATAAATTTATATTATTCGATGATATAAATTATGACAAAAATTTACTCCGTTTAATTAAAGCAGTTACTTCCACAATAAACAAAAAAACGATGGTAAACATTAAATATTCAAAAGTAATAGTCACGGCCAGACCATGCGTCCATCTATTAAACCAGAAAGAATACGAAGGAGTAATTGAATTAATGAAATATGGCGGAGGATATAATTGGTGGAGAAGAAACTCCCTGACCGTATTTTTAGATAAGAAAATTTATAAAGACCCTAATGAATCTGATAATTCATCAGAAAACATGGAACAACGAGAAAAAGACTATAATGCATTAGATGATTTAGAAGAAAAATACAAAAATATTGAAGATATGACCGACGATCAGGAAGAAGAAAACAATCAACCGATAGAGCACGTCCCGTTTTATAACAGAGTATCAAATCTCATGGAAAGTTTAGGATACGACGAAGAATTTCTCAACGAATTTAATGAAAAAATAAAAGAGGCCAAAAAAGATACTAAGATGAAAAAAATACTAAACGAATCCCAAGAGAATAACGAAAGCATGTTAGAGGAATGGAACGAAGAAATAGAGAATTACCAAACAGATAATCCCCTGGGGATGTCAAAAGAAAATTACAGACAATTCGAAAACGACATGATGAACAAATTTGAAAAGGACAGAATGAATTACTTCAACAAGGAAGAAGACGATTCAATGGAAGAGGAATATGAAGATTTTACAGACGACGCGCCTCCAGAACACCGGTCCTTTGGAGGCAAGGACGATGACATGAACATAATTTACGATTAAGAAAGAATTAAATTAATTTATTTCTTTTTAT
>NW_008576557.1:0-2630 GCF_000257125.1 Entamoeba nuttalli P19
TTTCCGCCATTTCTCTTCAATTTTAAGTTCTTCTTTTTTTTCAAGTTTTCTTAAAGATGAATATATAACACATTATGAAAACCAAAAAAGAAATTAAAAAATATAAATCAAAATGAATATAAATAGATATGGTATTTTTGTATTTCAAGAAATGTTCAAGAAAACTATAAAAAATCATGAAAAAAGTTAAATAAAAAAAATTAAAAAAACTATTAAAAAGCTAATACACAACAAGTCAAGAATCTTCTAAAAACGAAAAGATATAAAGAGAACTAAAACTTGAAAAGAAAAGAAAGAAAAACTTAAATAATCTATTTGATGAGTGGAAGAAGAAGCATTGGAAGAAGAAAACATCAAGCAAGATATCAATCAGTTTATTCAAAAAAGGGTAAAATAAAAGAAGAAGAAGATGATGAATATGAAGATACAAGTATATCAGTAAATTGTTTGTTCAGGTATTATAAGATATTACAAGAAATATGACCAAAGTTTCTGAGTGTTTGAAATAAATTAATCAACAAAAATATATGTCTTTAGTGAATGACAACATTTGTGATTGTTTTATAATGAAAGTAAACAACTCACCTCTTAGCAGAAAATGAAGAAATTAATATGGAGGAAATGCAAGAAGAGCTTCATCATAAGTACCCAACAAATAGAAGACTTACAAGATCTATTGCACCAATAAAATTAAAAAAACCAAAAAAAGGTAATGAAGACACTGATACTTCTTTTATTGGAGATGAAGAAACACCAAAGAAAGTGAATAAAAGAACTAAAAGAAAATACACAAGGAGAATCAAAAAAGAAAATGAATATGACAAAACACTTATAAATACCGAAGAAAAAGAAGAAAAAATGGAAGAAGATAAAGATGTTGTTGAATTAATTGATGATCCTATTCTTCAATCAAGTATGAATGAAATAAGTGGAAGCAATGAGGAAAAAATAAGACAAAAAGTTGAAGAACTTAACGATATTACATTAGTTAAAACTGCAGAAAAAATTAATGTTCCAGTTAATAATAATATTATTGACCTTCGAACACAAAACTCGTATTTAATTGTATCAAAAGAACAAGCAGAAAGAATGTTTAATTTTACACCAGTCCATATTAGAAAAGGAAAGTATAGATTTCCAGGAACTGATTTATGGTATAACACAATTGAAGAATACAAAAAACTCCAAAAAGAATATAGAACAAATGAGGTTGTGTAAAATATTTAGATAGAGCTAAAATAATTCAGAATGCAAAAATAATTATTTTGTATGTAAAATGAATAAAATAGTTGTTATGATGGTGGGTATTAATAAATTGAACTAAATTCTATTTACTAGGATATATTATCTCCTTATTTTCATTTATTAATTTTTCATAATAAATTTCCAAAAATATTTCTTTTTTTTAATTCTATTAATTTTTGATATATATGTTAAAATAAATTCATATAATCATGGATATAAACTTCAAAAATGAAGGAAGGAAGAAAGAGTAAAAAGTCAATACGACAAAAAAAATTTTACAGCTTGTTTTCAAACATTAATTCAAGTACTTTTAAAAAAAGAGTATTAAATAAAATGTTACCCTTTGGCAGAAATAAGCAAAAAATAGAAAGAATAAATTGTAAAATAACAACTAGATATAGTAACAGCACAAACTATTAAAAAACAACAAGTAAGAGTTATCAATGAAAGAACTGATTAAATAGTTTGAATTAACTATGACAAAAGAAGGGCAAACATTCTCTTCAACAATACCTCCATCAATCTATAGCCAAAGTTATGTTACTGGAAAACCAAATGAAAGAGATAATTGGTGTAATGAAAATAATGAAACAAAATCATTTACCATCGTTATAGTTGGAGATGAGGGTGTTGGAAAGATGTGTTTAATTAACCAACTTCTGGTTTGTTTATTTTATATTATCTTGTCAAATGTTTAATTTATAGTACGGTTATTTTAAAGACAGCAATAAATCAACAAATTGTAATACAAAAAATTATTATGTTGATGGCAAAGAAGTATTTTTAAATGTAGTTTGTTTTTTATATAAATACAAACACCTTTTTTAAACTTATTTGTCATAGTGGAATTATAATGGTAAACAACAAAAATCAATGATGTCAAGAAGTTACTATGAAGGATGTAATGCTGTCATTGTAGTATTTGATATTTCTGATAGAACAACATATGAAAGTGTTAAAGGATGGTTAAAAGATGTTGGATATTATGCACCTAAAGACATTATCAAATATCTTGTAGGAAATAAAACTGATTTAGCTGCAAATAGAATTGTTTCTAGTCAAGAAGCACAAGATCTTGCTAAAAGAGAAGGATTTGAATTTATTGAGACAAGTGCTAAATCAAATAACAATGTAGATGTGTTGTTCCAAGATTTAATAAAAAAACTTCTTTCTGAGCCTCCTAGATTAACAAATAAACATGTCTCTGAAGAAGAAGAAGAAACATTAAAAACTAAAACTTCATTTAAACAAAACCATTATCATTCTTGTTGTACTGTCTTGTAAATCATTCATTTTTTTATATATTTGTAAAAACGTTTTATTTAACAAAAATAATTAAAATTTATTTTATTCCTCATTTTCTTCTTTCTCTTTCTTAGTTTTTC
>NW_008576558.1:0-2733 GCF_000257125.1 Entamoeba nuttalli P19
AAAAAAAAAAAAATTAAAGAAAGAAATAAATAAATAAATTAATTATTCATTAATTTTTTCATTAATTAAAAGAAAATAAAAGTTTTAAAGAAAAAACTTAAAATAAATAAAATTTCAACAATGTCAAAGTATTTTGTTTCAAGTCATAGAGGAGAAATTCAAGATCTTAGAGAAAAATTAAATAGTAGTAAAGATGATGTTAGAACAGAAGCTGTTAAAAGAATTGTTGCAGCAATGACAGAAGGAAAAGATGTTTCTATGCTTTTTATTGATGTTTTAAAGTGTATGCAAACAAATAAATTAGAACTCAAGAAGTTAGTTTATTTGTATTTAATGAATTACTCTAGAAGTCAACCAGAACGTGCTATTTTAGTTGTTAATTCATTTGTTAAAGATTCAAGTGATCCTAATCCACTCATTCGAGCATTAGCAATTAGAACTATGGGATGTATTAGAGTACAAAATGTATTTGAATATTTTATTGAACCACTTGGAAAATGTTTAAAAGATAGAGATCCATATGTTAGAAAAACAGCAGTACTTTGTGTTTTAAAATTATATTGTATGGATCCAATTAATATTGAACAACATGGATTTCTTAATACATTAAGAGATATGTTATTAGATGATAATCAAATGGTTGTTTCAAATGTTATTGCAGCATTACATGAAATTGGAAATAATGGAGGAAAAGAATGGATTATTGAAGAAAAGATGGTTAGACCATTATTAAGTGCATTAGATGGAAGTAATGAATGGGGACAAGTTTATATTATGGATGCTATTGCTACATATATTCCAAAAGAATCAAAAGAAGCAGAAAATATATGTGAAAGAGTAATTAATAAACTTACACATAATAATCCATCAGTTGTTATGGCAGCAGCAAAAATTGTATTAAAACATTTAGAAGTAATTTCACCACAAATTGCTAATATTTATTGTAAAAGATTATCTGCACCATTAGTTAGTATAGTATTAAGTAATAGTTCTAAACATGATTATGAAATTCAATATATTACTCTTCGATGTATTAATTTAATAATACAAAAATATCCACATTTATTTAGTAATCAATTAAGAACATTTTATTGTTCATATGATGAACCAATTTATATTAAAATAGAAAAATTAGAAATTATGTTAATGTTAGTTAATGAAAGTAATGTAATGGATATTCTTGTAGAATTAAAAGAATATGCTCTTTCAGCTGATATTGAATTTGTTAGAAAATCAGTTCAAGCATTTGGAAAATGTGCATTAAAATTAGAAAAAGTTGCAGATAGATGTGTTAAACAATTAGTTGAATTAATTGAATTAGGTCAAAATTATATTGTACAAGAAGCATGTATTGTAATGAAAGACTTATTTAGAAAATATCCACAAAAATATCTTCCAGTAATTGCAAAATTATGTGATAATTTAAATACATTAGATGATCCAAATGCTAAAGCTGCTATGATTTGGATTATTGGAGAATATAATCAACTTATTACTAATTCATTTGATCTTCTCAATGAATTTATGAATTCATTTGCTGATGAACCACTTAATGTTCAATTAGCTCTTCTTACTGCATCAGTTAAATTATTTATTCAACAACCAGACTCACAAGATTTAGTACAAAAAGCATTAAGTGAAGCATCTAATTCAGCATCATTTGATATTAGAGATCGTGCACATATTTATTGGAGAATTTTATTTGATCATCCACAACAAACACATGATATTATGTTAAAAGAACGTGATGTCATTACATTCCAAACTCAACAACTTCATCCACAAATTCTTAATTCTCTTATTTCAGAATTAGGTGAATTATCTGCTGTTTATCAAAAAGTTCCAGCATCTTTTGTAGTAAAATTGAAAAAAATTGGAGTAAGTGCTAAATTAGATGAAGAAGAAGGTGGAAGTGAAATGAGTGATCTTCTTTGCTTCGATGGAGGAAGTTCTAATCTTATTGGAACTGCTTCTAAAAATGTTTTAGACTTTGATGAAGATACTTCAAAGAGAAATGATTCAATGAAAGATATTTTCTCTATTGGAAAACAAACTGTTCCAATTAATCGTTTAGTTGCATTACCAAAAACACCAACTGATATGAAAGTTGATGCTTCATTAATTTATGAAGGTGGTAGTTTATTCTTACAATTAGAAATTACAAATAATAGTCCATTAACAATGACTAATTTCCAAATGCAATTTAATAAAAATGTTTTTGGATTAGTTCCTGGTCAATTAAATATTGATGCAATTCCTCCAAATAAACGTTGGGGTGCTTTACTTCCAGTTGGACTTATTCCTCCTGAAATTACAACTCCTGTTTCTTCTCGTTTAGAAGTTGCTATCGCTAATTCTACACAACAAATTTATTTCTATGTTCTTGAAATGCCAATTGGTTTATTAATGAAAGAACAATCTCAAGTTGATATTGCTAATTGTGCTAATTTATGGAACTCTCTTCCAAATACTATGTCTAAAGAATATAAAGGATCTGGACTTGAACTTAAACTTCAAAAATTATCTACTTTCATTTTAGTTGCAACAAAAAAGGCTAATGACAAAGAACTATTAATGTACACAATTAAATTCCTTAACGACATCGACGTTATGGTTGAAATTACTTCTACTTCTAAAGGATATAAAATCCTTGCTAAATGCATCGACAAACAATATTTATCCTTTATTTTCAAATTCTTTGATGGACTTTTTTAATTAATTGAAACGTTAAGA
>NW_008576559.1:0-4632 GCF_000257125.1 Entamoeba nuttalli P19
TTCCTTCAATTCCAATTAACTGTTAATGTTGTTGCTCTTGCATTATGTATTATTGGAGCTATTACTAAGATGGGATCTCCATTAAAAGCACTTCAAATGTTATGGGTAAATATGATTATGGATACATTAGCTGCATTAGCACTTGGAACAGAAAAACCAACACCATCTCTTTTAAATAGAAAACCATTTGGAAGAAAAGCATCTCTCATTTCAATTAATATGCTTAGAAATATAGTTACACAAGCCATTTATCAATTATTTGTTCTTTTATTCTTATTGTATTGTGGTAGATATCTTACATTCCTTAATGCACCATGTGCTTACATAGACCATGGTGATTTTGGACAATATAAATGTGCTGATAATAAAATGCATACTATTAATGATATTGAAAAAGATACTACTACTATTCAAACAATGATTTTCAATGCCTTTGTTTTCTGTCAAATCTTTAATGAAATTAATTCAAGAAAAGTTAATGGAGAAATTGATGTATTTGAAAATATCTTCTCAAATTATATGTTTGTAGGTATTGTTTCAATGACCATTATTGTTCAAACTCTCATTGTTGTATTTGCAGGTCCAATCTTTTCAGTAACTCCATTCCCAGGAATTGGAATTATTCAATGGATTACATGCCTTGTTCTTTCTAGTTTATCCCTTGTTGTAGGACAGTTGGCTATTAGATATTTAACAGAAACACATATTCTTCAAATAAAAGAAAATTTCTTTGGAAAAGCTAAGAGTGATTAATATCTTTTTTATTTATAAAAAAGTAATATGTCTTATTTTTGTTATTTTTTTAAAGTTTTGTTGTATAAAGGGTTTTTATCGTTTTATTAACATTTTTTGATTTAATAAAAGATTTTTTAAACTTAAAATTATTTATGTGAAATGGAAGAGAGGGGAAGACAAACAAACCAAAGTTTCAGTGATGACTCTTCAGAAGATTTAGATAATCCTTTTGATGAAACTTGGATTGAGTTGTATTGTTCATTAGATGGTAATGAATTTTTATGTGAAGTTGATCAAAGTTTTATTGAAGATGAGTTTAATTTATATGGGTTAAGAGCATTTATTGAACATTATGAAGAAGCCCTTGATATTATTTCTTCTAAAACAACAATACAAAGTTATGATAAAAACCTTCGTAGACAGTTAAGTATTGAAACCAAATTATTATATGGTTTAATTCATCAAAGATTTATTGTAACTGTACCAGGTTTAAAAAAGATGTATGAAAAGTTTAGAAGAGGTGAGTTTGGAGCATGTCCACGAGTATTATGTGATGTTTGGTTATTTAATTAAAATTTAAATGGATAAATATTTATATAATAGAATCATGCTGTTTTACCTATTGGTACAAGTAATATTCCTTATTTAAGTAAAACAAAATTATTTTGTCCTCGTTGTGGAGAAATATATTCTATTCCAGATGGTTATTGTGGTTCCAATTTAGATGGTGCAAATTTTGGAATGACATTTCCTCATTTATTGATGTTAAATGTCTCAGGAATGAAAAAAGCAGATAAATTTAAGCCAACAATTTTTGGGTTTGAGATAGCATCTTCTTCTGCACCATCAGGAAGATTTATTCCAACACGAGACTCTTTTTTTGTTGTTAACAATTGAGTCAATTGTAGATTTTTTTGTTTTTTATTTTATATCTAAAATGATACAGCACATATCAATCTTCTTTTTTTAATGAAACAGAAGAAAATATTCATTTATATCTTTCTTTTTCTTTAATAAATTATTAATATATAAATTAATATTAACTACTCTCAATTAAGACCATTGAACTGCTATTAAACACTTAACTTTAAATCTCTTAGGATAACAATTTCCAGTCAATAATTCTGCACCAATTTGGGTAGTATCATTATAATATTTATTAAATGAAGGTATGATATATGATCTGTCATTAGTAATTATTGAGAAACAGTTAGCTATACCAAAGACATTGTCATTGTCATTACTTATCCTAAATCCTAAATCTCCTAATTTTCTTTCTATTTTGATTGGATTAAATCCTTTATTATTATATAATGAAAATACAAAAAATTCTTCTGTTCCTTGTGTATATTCAAAATCATTTCTTTTACAAATTGGAATATAACTTCTTGTAAATCCACCAAAAATATTCTTTTCATTATCAAATACAAATACCATAACATCTTTTTTTCCAACAATTTTCTTATTTAAATCTTCACAACTTAATCCTTCAAAGTTTGAATTATAAAGAACTTTAAACGCTCGTTGATTAGTCCAACTTTTTAATACTTTTTTATATTTTTCTATAGAATTTAATTCTTTACTACTGCTAATATATTTTGATAATTGTATTGAAGAATTTATTGATGTTAGTTGAATATTAACAGGATTTAATGATGGTTCACTTTCTGAATGACATGGAGGAATAATTGTTGCACATGCAATCATTGGTGTAATATTGTCATTAATTTTTGTTGTTTCATCTTCACTTATGTCAGGAGTATTTTTAGTAATTTTCTTTAATTGTACAGTTTTAATCTCTTCATCAGTTTGTTCTATCTTTTTGTACAATTTCTTTAAAATACCTATAATGCCTTTCATTAAATCAATTGTACTACTTCCTTTCTCTATATCTTTTTCAACAATTTCAAGCATTTCTTTGATTGTAGTCATCAATATCTAACGAACAAAGTTTAGTTCTTAAGTTATAGAAATATTGAAATTTCCCCTCTAAAATTTAATGTTTTTTCTTTTTTTTTTATAAAATTATTAATTGAAAGAGTTTATTATTCATGTTATTCTTTTATTTTATCATTAACTTATTGTTGATTTTTTCTTCATGTTTATTGTTTCAACTAAAGAGAAATTTCTTCTTTTATTTTTCAATTGGAAGAATTAATTATGGTTTTTAAAAAAATGATTTTTTTTAAACCAAAGAAATAAAATAATAAAATCATTTTTTACAAAATAGAAAATAAAATTATGATTGATTTTTTTAATATTTCATTAATTTGTAATAGTCAAATACATTATTCTATTTTATTCAATTAATATAAATGAGAATAAACAATGAATAAAGATAATAAAATGAAATTATTTATGAATGGATTATTTGAGTGTTATTTGTTAATATTATTAATTATATTTTTCTTTAAAATTTAGTTCAATATAAGATACATTTTTTTATAAATACATTATAAAATAGCATTACAAAATAATATATTTTTTTTACTATTTTATCTTTTTTTATATTTATTGCTTTTTATTGTTAATAATTTTTTATTACACCTCTCTTCTCTTTCTTTTCTGTTGTTTATGTTTATTATTTTTCTGGGACTAAATAAGAAGAATTATTCCTTTAAAAAAAATAATAAACCATATTTGTTTCAGAATTTATGCAATAAAGTACTTAATTATATTGAACTACTTTTTAGTTATTCTTTGTTATTTCATTTTGTATTGTTATAATGTAATGTAGATAATGAAAATAAGATCATAACGTGTGTAAATTGTACATATATTAATTCAACTTCAAATAAATTCATTGGATATTATTTTAACTATTTATTAGTTGTTATCCAATTTTATGTTCATATTGGACAATTTTATTTTGTGAAATAGATAAACATTTAAATCAAAGAATGTTATGATACAAATAGAATAAAGAATTTCTAAAATTAATACTATCCTTATATACTAATTAAAATAAATATTAAACTTTAATTTGATTTTACAATGGAAATAGTCAAACAAGAATAAATGATATTGTTGATGCGTTATCAGTTAGGTTATGTGATAATTATCACCATGTGTATTATTTACTTATTCAACGTACTTATATTAATTCAAGTCATATCAAATTAAAAATTAGAATCAAATAATGGGATATGGTATATAATATAATTATATGCATGAAAATCCAATCAAATAACATCAATTCCAATAAATATTGAATATTTCATTCAATAATGTAATCGAATAATTCTTCATTTTAGTGTTAATAATATTAAAATTTATTAAGTAACAATGAAATGTAATAATAAATTTTCAATATATGAAGAAGATTTTAATTCAGATATAGTTACTGTTACTATATTTTTCAAATATTTATTATCAATTACAATTAACAAACTATATTATTATAAATAACTATGTTTTGTCAAAGACCAATACAGTTTATACATGTCATAATCAATAGTTAAAATATGAATATACAATTCAAATAACTCTCAACATTTATAGAAATAAGGAGTCATCTTAAAGAATTGAATTTAAATTGACAAATTAACAACTAATTAAATTAACAACAACACTAATTAAAGAAGTAAAAGATAGTAACAACTCAATTTCATCAGTAATTATTTCTTCATTAAAACAAGTAACATATTTAATTATTGTAGAATTTTCATGAACAAGAATACATAAAATTCAAATAATGACTATTCGAATGAAATGAAATATATGAGATAAAAATTGATATGCTAATTATGATAAAAGGTATTTATCCCGAAGAACTGAGAGAATGACTTAAATGTGAATATGGGTGTTATCTTAATTCACAATATGAATGTCAAATAGTACAAAATATATGTAAATTTGGAAATGAACCATATTGTTATCAATGTGAAGAAGGATATG
>NW_008576560.1:0-477 GCF_000257125.1 Entamoeba nuttalli P19
TTCTTTTAGATTGAATATATTTTTTGTTCTGTATCATTATTTCTTTACTTATTTTTATTTATTTCTTCATACTCTCCTTTTTAATTTACTTCATATTCTCTTATTTTCATTTTATTTCTTATGTTTATTCAATATTTTTGTTGGTATTATCTTTATTATCATTCTATTTATTCATTATCTTCTTATTCGCATTTCTTTGTAATTTCATTTATCATTCTTATTACATATTTTATTCTTATTGTCATTTATTCTATTATACAAACTTGAATGTTTATATCTTGTTTTGTTTTTATTTATAAGAATCAATTATTTTGCGTAATAACACTGACAATATAATTTAATATAGTCTCTTAATTGAAAATGATTCACAACAACATCGAATAGACGTAGAAATTATTAAAAATATTATGAAATAATAATTCACTTTTTATATTTATTTCTTCTTTGTTCATTGATAAAAGATAATAAATAATAGAA
>NW_008576560.1:514-797 GCF_000257125.1 Entamoeba nuttalli P19
ATAGAAATTATTAAAAAGATTATGAAATAATAATTCACTTTTTATATTCATTTCTTCTTTTTTCATTGATAAAAGATAATAAATAATAGAAAAAGAAGAAAAACGAAATTAATTTATTCATATCAATTAAATCTTTATCATTTTAATTTATTACTTGTATTTATTATATTATCATTGTTAATATAATCTCAACTACTGTAATTGTGTCGTTCATTTGTCTCTCTCTAATGGCAAATAACATACTTAATTGAATAAAAAATAAATACATCAAATCATTGACTGT
>NW_008576560.1:807-1137 GCF_000257125.1 Entamoeba nuttalli P19
TTTGTATTTATTATATTATCATTGTTGATATAATCTCAACTACTGTAATTATTTTGTTCATTTGTCTCTTCTCTAATGGTAAATAACATACTTAATTGAATAAAAAAATAAATACATCAAATCATTGACTGTAATTATTATTCATATCATTTTATTCTTTATTATTTTTGAATGTGAATATATATATTAAATATGATTATTTTATTTTGATTTGATGTTATTTTTTATTTGTATTTGAAATTATTTCATCTTTTTGTCTTTTAGAAATATAAATTATTTTTATTTTTCTTTCATTTGTTTCTTATTTATATTATGTAGTATTTCATTTTT
>NW_008576560.1:1147-1832 GCF_000257125.1 Entamoeba nuttalli P19
TCTTTATATTCAATTTTTATTTCTTTCATTTATTATTTGTTATTCTTTCTTTAGATAAAATAACTTCTTTATTTTTAGAATTCTCAACTTCTTATTTTCCTCTTTCTAATTTCTCTTGTGTATATTTTTCTTTTCTTTATGTTTTTCTTTTCATTTATCTTTTTCACTTCTTCTTTATTATTGTTATTTTTATTATCATTGTTTTCATTTTTACTTTTTCTTATTCATTTTGTCTATTATCTTTTATTTTATTCTTTGTGTTGTTTCATTTTATTTTAACTTCATTTCTGTTCTTCTTGTTCTGTATTTATCTTCTTTAATCATTTCTCTTGTTATTTCTTTTATTTCTCTTTTCTTTTTTAATTTCTTTATGGTTATAACAATACATTTCTTCTGCATTATAAATTAATATCTCTAACTATCTAGTATTTGAAAATCACCAAATATCATTTTACTCTTTGTGTTGTGTATGTTTCATTCTTGATTATATTCAAAAAATAATTACATTGACTTTCTTTTATTCTTTGTCATATTCATCATTTTGTTCATATATTTTCATTTTATTCGTTTCTTGTATTTCACTTTTATCAATAACATTACCATCTTGTATTTCTATTCTCAATATGGTATTTTTATTCCCTAATTTTGTATTTAATTTCTTTCAAAATATTCTTTTCATTTTGAA
>NW_008576560.1:1903-2898 GCF_000257125.1 Entamoeba nuttalli P19
ATTTTGTACTTTTCAATCATTTGTCTTTCATTTGTTAGTTATTTTAGTTTGTTTCATTGTTTTGTTTTCTAATTTAATTATGTGAGTTTTGATATTAGAATAACTCATTTAAAACAATAAAATTCAACTTTCTCTTTCCTTTTATTTATCACTCGGAATTTCTTAAAAACATTTCACTTTTAATTTCATGTCACTTTATTACTTTTTGTTATGTTGTATTGATATTTCTTATATTTTTCTTCTGATATTTATATCTTTCATTTTATTTGTCTTATTATCGTCTCAGAGTTATTGTGATGCAGTAAATTCAAGAAAATAGTAAGTACAAATATATTATGTAATAATAAATAGTTTAACAATGATTAACATATTGAATGAAGATAAGTTACAAGAAATAATGTGATAAATAGAATATCATCAATTTAAAATAACATATTCATCATAATATTGATTTTTATTATTTTTTATTTTAATTCTGAATTTTACAACAATTGAATGAATAAAATACATGAAAACAAAGAAGATAAAAATGAAATGTTTACTTCATAATTTATGAAATTACCATACTATAAATAATTTAGATTTATTTTATTTGTTTATATTTGTTTTATTATGAATAATAAATGTACTATTCATCAATTTTTTGGATTTAATGAAAATGATATTGTTATTCAATACTTTGTTATTTTTGATATTAACTGAATTATAGATAATGAAATTAATATGAGAATATTGAATGAGAGAATAAATCAAAATAGAAATGATTAATATTAATATCAAATCGATGAATAATGTATTTGATAAAAATGATTAAATAATATTTATGTTTATTCATTCACTACTATATTTTGATTATAATGAAAATGAATATCATTCATTTCATGAAAATAATGAATTGACGGTTTTTATATTTTATATTTAGAATGAGATAATAAATTATTCACATTTTATAGAATGTACTGATTAGGGCACGAAAATTAGCAAAGAAAAAAATG
>NW_008576561.1:0-7344 GCF_000257125.1 Entamoeba nuttalli P19
GAATATAGGAATAGATATGAATCAGAAGAAGGAACAATTGTAGAGAATGAATGGATAAACTCACGTGAACAACAAATAAAAGATATTTGATTTGAAGATAATTTAATTATAATTATTCTGTTTTAAATTTTTTACTGTTATAACGTCTGATAAATACTATTGTATGACATGGCTAAAACAATAAATTTTTCAATTAAGCCAATAACTATACTTTCTGTCTTAATAATTCTTAACTGTACTTATGTCACTCTGTTATTTATGGCAACGTATTAAAAAAACTTCACAGTGTAACAAATAAAAAGAAAATAGATTATGTCAAAGATATTAAAATTAAAGTTGAAAACAATAGTAGAATTATTGGACATGGATTTTTGATGTGAAAAATGTTTTTAAAGTGGTTTGGGATGTTATTTCTTCAGAGCAAATGAATCCTATTGTTTTTAACGTTGTGAATCCTTCATTAATTAAAGACTGTCTAATATTTGTAAACATTTCAACCATCTAACAATTTGAATATAAATATTTAGTGAATGTTTATATTTTAAATACAATATGAGATAACAACAAACAACTTGTTCAATCAAATTTTCGTTTCCAATATCATCAAGAACAAAGAATAAAGAAGAAGCTTTCATTTGATGGCATTTAAAGATAAGATTTGAATAATACACCATACTTTTTTCATTTGAGCCAAATTGAAACGCATTATTTTCATTAAAAAATGAATGAATAACTACATTGTAATACATATTTGAGTGCATTGTTAAAAACATATCCCCTACTTTCATGTTATCAATATTCATGTGTTTAATTTGATACTCATAACCTCCATAATGAATATCATACTTTAAATTTGATTTTAAATGAAGTTGAATTGAACTTTCAAAACCCTTATGAATAGGAATATTTAATACAGCTAATTCTCCATTAAAAATATTTTGAATTGAATTATGTCTTTCAGAGCAATTAGCTGGAAATTCTCCATCAAGAAAAAGAATTGGAGATGAATTAAACTCTACAATCAATTTATTTTTAATTTGTTTAATTTCAAATGAAAAGTTAATTTTAATTGAAGAAGGAAGTTGTAATGGAATAATTTCTAATGCTTTAGGATTTCTAATTTCTGAATTGTCATCACAATATTCTTTAATACATCTCCAAAACAATGCAAAGTATTCATTTTGAGAATGTGAAACATGTTTAATTGAGTCTTCTATTTGAAATAATGCAAAACGATGATAAACACTATTCTGTATTAATGACAAATATCTAAAGAATAATTTATTCTGTTCTTTATTTATTGTAATAATTTCATTCTTTTCTTCTTTCCATTCTTCAACAATAGTTTTCCAATCCTCTTGTTCTTCAATTTTTTTTTCTTCTTCCTCTTGAACGATGTAATTAATTTCTTTGTTGGTTTCACTTGTTTTTGACATAACTTTTTCTTTTTAAGTTTTTTAAAATAAAAAAGAAAGTTTTTTACAAAGAAATAAAAAAACTAAATTATTGTTGGTGCAATTGGAGGAACAATGGATTGAACCAATGAATCTCCCCACCATTTTTTAAATACTAATGCTAACATAATTTTGTTTTTGACAAAGTCATGACGATTACATAATACTTTAAATACACGATTTCCTAAATCTCTAAAATATGTTGTAAATATAATGTCTTGAGGTGGAAAATTTTTTAAAGTTAATGCCATTTCACATATGGCATACCTTACTCTTCCATTATCACCTCGTTCATGAGTTTCTACAAATATAGTAAGTCCTTGTTGTGGATCACTTTTTAATAAAGCACGTATTGCTGCAACACGAACTTCATAAAAATTACCTACACTACAAAGTGACGTTAAGTCACATAATCCAGGTGCCATTTTAATAACAGCCAATGTTACAATATTTCTGTCTGATGGAATAATTTTGTCTTTATTTAATTCTCTTTTAAGGAATTTAGTAATTCGTTCATTATCTTCATCTTTAGAACTAACAATTTTTCCTAAAGCACCAATAACTGATTTAATAAAAACTCCATCTTGATATTTGTTTCTTTCATTTGTTGAATTTTCTGCAATTTCTAATAACAAACTAACTGCCTCAGGATATGATGGTAATGACAATGCATCAATTCTATTTTTATGTTTATCATCATATAATCCTCCCCAATTAATTTTATCTGTAAGACTATGAACTCTAACATCAGCAAAAGCTCCTATTAATCCTTTTTGTAGTTCATATCTTAATGGATTAGAAAAGTCTAATGGTATAACTCCAACACTTTCTTCGTAATAATTTGTTTTATAAAATTGTTTTAATAAATGAAATCCTAAATACCCATTTTGTTCACATGACATACGAGCAATAGCATGTGCAGCAGCAATTTGAACTTTATAGAAACAACGATGATTATTAATTAAAAAATCAAACAAGGCATTAATTCCTTTTTCACTTTTACATTTTTCTAATCCTTCAATAGTAACTAACTGACCTCTAACTGTTCTAACAAATTCTAACTGTGTTAACCACATATATTCTTGAAATGATTGTTTATCTCTTTTTATTCTTCTTGGGTAATCATTGTCTGGATCAATTTCAATATAAAGAATTGGTACATCAGTTTCTCCTTGACCACTTCGTTTACAATCTCTTGAATCTAAATCATACATAATTGTTTCACCAGTATCAGTTTTAATAGGTCTTTTTCTTTGTTTTCTAATTCTTGAATGACATGGAATACTTTTACTTGTTTCTTCTCCAGTTAATTCAATAGTATCTTCAATAGTTTGTTCAACTTCATGAATTCTAACTGGAACAACATTATATCCTTTTTCTTTTCTAGACTGATGAATTTTAAAATCTGTTTGAATAGTCCTTTGCGTAAACGTAAAACTAACAGCAATTTTACTATATCCTGTTCCGTTTACTAACCGTTCTTCAAATTGTTTCATTAAAGAAGAGTTTTGTGTTTGTAACTCTTTGACAAACTGTCTTGTTTTAATATTCCTTTTAAGATCATCCATTGGTTCTCCATTATTTAAAACCTTTTCACAAACTAACTTTTTCATTCGATCCTTTCCTAAATTATTTTCCATTACTCCCATTGCTATATCAACTTTTCTTCGAAAATGATCATTGATTTCCATCTCAGCAAATACTTTTCTTTCTTCAGTATGTAATGGTTCTCCCCACTTTTGGTATAACACTAATTCTTGTGATTCAATAGACTTGTATTTTACATAATTTTGTCCATTTACTGTTTTAATAAATTGTTCTGCCAAATAATCACGAATACCTAATGTTATCCATTCATCACTAATTCTATTTGGAATAATATAATGTCCAACCCATTGTGATGCAACTACTCTTCCAATCTCAAAACTAACATGTCTATATCTATCAGCATTATCTTCAAGGTATAAAAGTTCTGTTGATATAATAATAAGACCAGCAAATGACATTGTTTGAGAATGAGGTAATTCTTTAGAAACGACTACTGAAAGAGAAAATGGTTCTGGGGTTGATGTATATTTCTTAATACATTGAATTGCTTTAGGAAACATTTGAGTTAGTGTATATTGTGCTCTTTTTTCTTCAATTGTACCAGAAAAATAACCAACTTTTAGTGATGATTCTATTGGTAATAATTTGACAGGTGCAATAATAAATCCATATGACTTGATAGGAATACGTGTCTTTAATGTATAATTGAACGTTCTCATCTCACCATTAATAATTGGAATACTTGGATTTCCTGTAGCAATAACTACATAAGGATCTGGAACAATAAAAGTCATTTCATAACATACTAATTGAAAAGAATTACAAATACATGGCATCCAAGAAGCAGTATCTAAATAACCATCTAATGTAACTAAACTTGAAGGAGTTGTATACAATCCACTTCCTTTATTTGTTTTATACGTTATTCTTAACACATAACTATTTTCAGAGTTTAACAATAGTTTTTCTGGCCAAGAAATCGTTAATTGACCAATACTTCCTTTATACATTTCTTCAAATGTTGAATAAGTAGGAGAATCAATAATTGGATAATCATTATCAAGAATCCCAGGAGTTTGTGTAAAATGACATTGAAATGCAGGAGAATCATCTTTTGTTTGTAGTTCCAATGAAATTGAATCAATAATTAAACGATTAACATGTAATATAATTCCTCGATTTTTGACAAATTCAACTGTTTTATCTGACATTAAAAATGTCATTGCAATTTCACTCTCTAATTTCCATGTTTGTGGATCAACTATAAATTTACCAAATACTTCATTTATTGAAATAAATTTAATTGTTTCTTCTTGCACAGTTAATTCAACCTCCATTAAATTTTTGTTTTTAAGTTCTTCACTTTCCTTTGTTTTTAATCAACCCTAAAAATAAATCAACTAAAGAGAGAAAAACAAATAATATGAATATTTATGTTATTTAAAGAACTAAAAAATATTTTTAAAGTAAATGACATTTAATGGATATTTCTTATATAAAAAGCATTTTATTAAATTTTACAAAATTATTTAATGAAAATGAAGAAGAAAGAAAAGTAATTTATTTTATAGTTGATGAGATAACTGTTTGTTTAAATATTTTAAATAACTTTAAGAGAAAGAAATTTACAATTAGATGTCTATTATTTCATTTATAAATCAAACTGATAAAATTCAATTTGGAATTATGACAACAACTTCATTAAAAACGACTTATGATAATAGAACATATGCAAATGCATTACTTTTTATTTCTCCTAATAAAAAAAGTATAAATGATTTATGTAATCATCTTCACAATCCATCATATAATAAATATATCATTTGTTTGTTTATTTATTTAATTATAATATTAAAATTTTAATTGAAGTAATAATTTTAGTATTTAATGAAACAATTAATGAATTAATACTTCAAAAAATTGCAACATCTGATATTTTTCATTGTATTTATAATATTTATTCAATTCCATTTCAATTTAAATGTATTACTCCAAACTGTTTTATTTCATTAGATAAAAATCATTCATTTAACACATTATCTTCTTTTCTTCATTTAAACAATTTACATCCATCAATTTTTTTACAAACTAATTCAATTACAACTAATAATAAATTACTTGTTGAACAATTAAAAAAAGAAATACATCCATCAGATAATACATCATTACTAATTGTTCTTGATAGATGTTTTGATGGATATACTCCATTAATTCCAAATACTTCAATATTTGGTCAATTAGTAGAATATAATCAAATAAATCTTATAACATATTTTATTAATAAAAGTTTTTATTTTAATTTCGAACAAATTCATACAAAACAAATTTATGAAATGAATTTTGTTGATGCACAAGAATATATTTCTCAAAAGAAAAAAGAAATTGATTGTTCTTGGGAAGAATTAAAAGAAAAAATTAAAAATAATACGTTACATAGTGGAGATGATGTAGAACTTAATCAAATTTCACTTTCTAAAAATAAATTAGATATCGAAAAAGAAGAAGTAGATGCTTTATATAAAATTGTTTTTGAATTATCAAAAGAAATGATTAAAAAATATCAAACTAAAGAAAAATTTGGTGAATATTTTAATCTTCATAATTCATTTAAATTAAAAGATTTAAATGATGAACGAATTGAAATAATGAAATGTATTTTAAATAAAAATGGAAATTCAAAATATAATCAACAAATAATAAAAAAATGTAATGAAAAACATAGAATTCTTCCATTTAATTCATATTACGATATAATTAATTCATTATTAACTAATACACAATATATTCCACCAATTATTGAATTACTTAATACAATAAAAAATATAAAAGAAACAAAAATTAATATATTAAAATATCTTAAACTTGAATATGGAAATATTAATAATTGGAATACAATTATTCTTTGGATTGAAGGTGGTATTTCTTTGGTTGAAGAAAAATATATCTTTGATTGGTGCCAAAAAAATAAAGAATTTAAAGTTATTATTGGTGGTTCATTAATATTAAATTTTGAAAATTATAAAGACTGGTTATTAGAATAATTTAATTAATTGATTCAAATTGAAATTCTTCAAAATAAACAGGTTTAACACTTATTTTATTACATTTTGGACATTTAAAAGTTAAACCAAGAGTTTTTGAACAACAATAACAATAACAACAATGCCCACAATTAAATATAGTATTAATATAATGTTTTTTACAATTCCAACAAATATTATCATCAGTTTCTTTTAAAATATCTTTGCATTTTGGCTTAATAATATTTTGATTATTATTTATACCTCCTACACCATTAAAAAATCCATTAATATAAAAATTATTTTCATGAAATTGATTATTTTCTTCACGGTTTAATGAAGAACAAATAAAATAATCAGAAGTTATCCATTCACAATCATTACCACTTATAGCTTTAATACAAATTGTTATTGGATCTTTTGGATATGTAATCATTTGAATTGGCCATGTATTAATTGTTGTTGAAGAAAATCCAGTAATAAAACTTACTACTTGGGGAAGAATAGCATAATTTTTTAATAAAATTTCATTAATATTTGAATTTGAATATTTAAAAGAACCTGACATAATTTGAATTTGTTTTGTTTCATCAATAATATTATTACCCATTAATAATTCTGTTATTTTATTTTCTGAAAAACAAATATCATATGCAAGTATTCCAACAGTAAGACTTTGAATATCATAATCATTAAATTGTGCTTGAATTTGACAAAAATTCTTATTTATTTTAATAACGTTAATTGTTAAATTTGATAGATTTAAAGCACTAATTGATTGAATACTAATTATTACTTTAGGAACTTCTTTAAATGTTGAATTAAAAGTAATTTTTACCGGTTTACAATTTGTTATTTCTATTGAATCTGAATAAATAGGTAATATCTCTTCAAAAACAATATAACTTATTTCTATGACTGATGATATTTCTTTTTCTCCAATAACATCACAAGTAACTCCTGTTTTTGTTACAGACAACGCAGAAACAAAAGAAATATCACTTTGTTCAATATCAAATTTTGAAATTCCCCAAAACCACTACCTTTAAATTTTTATTTCTCTTAATTTAATAAAATAATTTACAAACACACGGCTGTTGGTATTGTTGACTTAATGACTCTTTTATAGACATTTGACCAGAATCAATTGTTGAAATATTACATAACATTTTTTGACATTCAATTGACATTGAAATATTTTATTACTTTTTTAAGTTTTAAATAACTCAAAAAAAGAAAATTAAATTAAAAAAACCAAATGTTATTCAAATTTGAACTCACAATATCACTCGATTAAGCGTGTGGTTTTTGTTTCTTGTTAG
>NW_008576562.1:0-1084 GCF_000257125.1 Entamoeba nuttalli P19
GATTGAATTTAGATTGGATTTTCATTTAAAAAAACCATAAAAATATAATAAAAAAAGAATTGATTCGAATTTAAATAAAGACACTCCCAAACAATTACTTATTTGCGGCAGCAGCTCTTTTAGCCTTAAGCTCTTCAAGTTCCTTTTTCTTTCTTTCTAATTCAGCAGCTCTCTCTGCTCTCAATCTTTCTCTTTCTTCTTTCTTCTTTTGAAGAGCTTCTTGTTGTTCCTTTAATTTTCTTTCTCTTTCTTCACGAGATTCAGTAGCTTGTTGTTTTGGAGCAGCTTCCTCAACTGTCTTTTCTGTTGGAGTTGTTTCAACTGGTTTTGTTTCTTCCTTAATTTCTTCTTTAGGAGTTTCTTCAGGTTTTGGTTGTTCAATTGCCTTTTTTACTTTTTTAACTTTTTTGACCTTTTTAACTTTCTTAACCTTTTTAACATTTGATTGAGTTCCATCTTCATTAGTTGCTTTTTTAACTTTTTTGACCTTTTTAACTTTCTTAACCTTTTTAACACCACCAGCTGCTGCTCCTTGTTTAAGAGCTTTTTCCATTTGTCTTTTCTTTTCTAAGTATTGTTTTCTCATTTGTTGTAATTTTTCTGGATCGGCATTTGGATTTAAGCGAAGTGCTTTCTCCATGAATGCACGTTCTTCTTCTTCTTCTTTTTGTCGTTGTGCTTTAGCTGCAGCAATAGAATTGTTGATTGATTCTTTTCTTCTTTTTTCAGCTTCTTGTTCAGCTTCAAAAGCAGCTCTTTCTTCTTCTTGTCTCTTTCTTTCTTTTTCTTCTCTTAATTTCTTTTGTTTTTCTCTTGCTTCTCTCATTGCCTTCTTACGTTCTTGGAGTTCTTTTTGTTCTTTTTCATAGAGTGCTTGTTCTTCTTGGGCTCTTTGCTCTTGTTTAATTCTAAGTTGTTCTCTTCTCTCAGCAATAGCTCTTTTCATTCTCTCAGCATGTTCTCTTTCTTCAGCCTCTTGTCGTTTGAACTCTTCTTCACGTTGTTTTTCTTCTTCTTCCATTCTTTCTTGGAGTTGTCTCTTTCTTTCAGCAACAGCTCTCTTAATTCTTTCTGCTTGTTCTCT
>NW_008576563.1:0-209 GCF_000257125.1 Entamoeba nuttalli P19
ATTATTTTCTATTATACTTAAAAAGTAGTTGTTCATGTAGTTATTTCACTGACCCAGAAAAAGAAAGGACTGTAATGTGAAGAGGAATGAAATGAATAATTATATAATGTTAGTTAAGAAGAGAATAAAAATAATTAAAAAGCGTTATATAAAACAGCAATTATATAAAAAGAATAATTAAAAAAAATAAACCCTAAAAGAAAAAAAAA